>NC_086001.1:20612244-20914744 GCF_030014385.1 Trichomycterus rosablanca | reverse complement strand
ACTGCTACAGACTCCTACGGAAAATCGCTGTGCTGGAGACAAAAATGCTCACGATCCTACCTGGAACGGATAGGAGAAATGGTTCCAGATCACTCGAGGGTGAGTCAAAATCTAACACAGAACAACCAGCTAAGCTAAGGCTAGACAGCTTAACAGACTTCTCGAAGCTTGACAGAAGTCAGTCAAAACAGGGGAACAGAAAGAACGATGTGAGAGAATAAGTCGGTGGCACAAACTTGGAGCAAAAACAAAAGCACTAAAGCAGCAGGTGGCTGTCTTAATGTCTTCCACGCCAGACTGCTCATCATGGGCTCGGAAAGCTAAAACTATTCCAAAAGCTAGCACAATTGCACCCCGTGGGAAAATAGCAGGGTCGCAACAAAAACCGATCCCTTTGCTGAATCGTTTTGAACCGCTCAGAAATCTGATCGAGGTTACCCCCAGCGGTAATGGTAACGAATCAAAACCAGCGAAGCTAACTATAAAAGGGGTCTCAAAGCGGGCTAGCAAAAACACGAGGCTGATTAAGCAGAGGCCCTCGCCTGACGCAGAGAACGCGCTGAAAACTCTGATCGTCGGTGACTCTGCCATCAAGAATATAGGCAGCAGATCAATGCTAACATGCTGTCTCCCGAATGTGACTGTCTCGGAATTAAATGAGGAACTTCCCAACATTCTCTCCCAGCATGGAGCGATCGACCGAATTATTCTGCACGTGGGCAGAAGTGACATTCGCAGAGAGGAGTCAGAAATCTTAAAGAACAACTTCACTGAACTGTTTAATACACTTGAGAAGCTGACTGCTCAGAAGTTCATCAGTGAACCTCTCCCAGCCCGAGGATCTAATATGTTCTCACGGCTACTCAACCTCAACACGTGGCTAAGCAGAACCTGCAGTTTGAAAGGTGTGGATTATATTGACAATTTTAATCTATTCTGGGGGCGCAGAGAATTTTTTTACCCAGATGGCACCCACCTAAGCAAGACTGGAGTGAAGGCACTAAAGGACAACCTCCATTTTGCTCTTCGCCACCCATCTGCGTCTTGGACTGACTCGACACAATACGTGCATCCTCAACCTCCCTCACCTGCCTTCAACCATGAAGGACCATCAAACATACAATCCCCATCACTGGAGAACACATCTCAGGCTGAGTTTCTGACTCTTGATGAAAGCTATTACGAATTTCATCATCAGGCAGTGACACAGCAGTCAACAGCAGAGACATCACAGTCATCCTCCAATTTCTCTCTCTCAACAACATCACCTCCACATATGGATTTCACAGAGAAAATGGAGAAACTGGTGTGTGTTGGGACTAAATTCTCACACTCCATCTTAGCCAGTCCACAGGTTTCACCCAAAAAGCCCAGGGCACCCCTTCCCCTTCCCCCCCTTCCCTCCGTGCTCTGAGGCCACTTCAGCACCGTCAGCAGCAGCCTTGTACTTCATCTCTTCTGGCTGTACAGAGTTCAGAATGTTCAGCGAGTGCTACTGATAGCGGCTTCAGAATACAAAACAATGATAACACGTTGTGATGTGTTCAGGGTCCTTGCTATAGCAGATATGATACTGACAACAGTTTGGAGAGTAAGCTTGGACCCAGTATGCCTGAAATGCTTTCTATTCCTGTGTTGATTAGAAATAGAAAGAATAGAACGCATTCAGCATATCAAGTCAACCAGTCTAACCTCTTACCTGTACCACGACAACCTTGGGCTGCCCCAGGGGCTCCTGTGGTTCCTTTAAAGCTAGCTCTGCTTAATATTAGATCTCTAGCCAACAAATCATTTTTAGTGAATGACATAATTCTATCCTACAGTTTAGATTTTCTGTTTCTAACTGAAACATGGTTAGCAGAAGGCAGCAGTGCTACTGTTCTTAATGAAACAGCACCAGCAAACTTCAGTTCTATGAATGTGTGTCGAAGTGGTAGGAAAGGTGGAGGAGTAGCTGCTTTATTTAAAGATGTATTCCAGTGCAAAGAGACTGTGCTTGGCAATTTTATGTCTTTTGAATACCTCTGTTTTATTTTGAAGGGTACTCCCAAAATGTTATTTTTAACCATTTGTAAACCTCCAAGATACTCTGCACATTTTATAGATGAATTTACTGAACTACTGTCAGTTATCTCCACTGAGTACAGCTTCTTCATCATAACTGGGGATTTTAACATCCACTTAGATAATAACAAGGACAATAACACCAAAGAACTTTTTGGACTTTTTGACACGTTTGGTCTATTGCAACATGTGAAAGGGCCTACACATACTCGAGGGCACACTCTGGATCTAGTTATTTCTAAAGGTCTTAACATTTCCTCTGTTATGGTCAAGGACTTGGCCCTCTCTGATCATTGTTGTGTCTTCTTTGAAATGCTGATCACTCCAGATGCTCAAACTAGCTCTGTTTCTGTTCAGAAAAGGTGCATAAATGAAAGTACTAGTTCTCGGTTTATGGAGGCCATAGCTACAGTATATCACCAACTTTAATTGCAGAGTCAGTTGATGAACTCCTGGATAACTTTAACATGAAAATATTGACTGTCATGGATGTGGTTGTCCCGGTAAAAGTCATGAAAACGTTGAGCAAACAGAAAGCACCATGGCGTAACACAATGATGGTAATAGCTCTGAAAAGAGAATGCAGGAGAGCTGAACGTAAGTGGAGGAAAACTAAACTTCAAATCCACTATGATCTCTATAAGCAAAGCCTTTGTAGTTTTAACTCGGAGTTATGCAGGGCTAGACAGCTGCACTTCTCTAAGATTATTAACAGGAACATCAACAACACCCGCACTCTATTCAACGTGGTCGACAAGCTTACAAATCCTCCAAAACAGATCACACCAGAACTTCTGTCCACAGAGAAATGTAATGAATTTGCTCATTTCTTCTGTGAAAAAATCAAAACTATTAGACTGACCATCAACGCCACTCAGTCAAACGATGAAACCATGCTGCCCCTACAGACACCTAAAAATAACATGACTATTATGTCACAATTTAATACAATAGACCAAAAAACTCTGGAGCAAACAGTTCAGCATCTTAAATCATCGACATGTTGTCTCGACATGCTGCCATCTGAATTTTTTAAAACTATTTTTAACTCTGTAAAAACTGATTTGCAACAAATAGTTAATGGCTCACTAGCATCAGGCGTTTTCCCAAAGTCACTGAAAACAGCTGCCATTAAGCCACTCCTAAAAAAGAGAACTCTGGATGCGTCTGTGTTAAACAACTACAGGCCGATCTCAAATCTTCCTTTCATAGCTAAGATCATTGAGAAAGTTGTTTACAATCAAGTCAGCAGTTTTTTTAATTCCAGTGGTAATTTTGACAAATTTCAGTCAGGCTTTCGAGCTCACCACAGCACTGAAACGGCTCTCATAAAAGTGTTAAATGATCTACGGCTGAATACTGACTCTGGTAAAATATCAGTTCTGGTTTTACTGGATCTTAGTGCTGCCTTTGACACTGTAGATCACAGAATACTGCTGGATAGGTTGGAAAACTGTGTTGGACTTTCCGGAACAGTCCTTAATTGGTTCAGGTCTTATTTAGAAGACCGGAGTTACTTCGTCACTATTGGCAGCTGTGAATCTGACAGGGTGGCTATGACATGTGGAATCCCCCAGGGATCAGTTCTCGGACCTCTTCTGTTCAATCTTTATATGCTGCCATTAGGCCAAATGCTACAGGCTAACAACATTGATTACCATAGTTATGCAGATGACACACAGATATATCTGGCTCTCTCACCAGATGATTACAGCCCAATAGATTCACTGTGTCAGTGTCTGGAGGACATCAATAACTGGATGAGCCAAATTTTTTTACAGTTAAATAAGGACAAAACAGAGATTGTTGTGTTTGGCAGCAAAGAAAAGAGGACCAGTGTCAGTGAACACCTCAGTTCCCGGGCTCTAAAAACCAAAGAGCAAGTCCGAAATCTTGGCGTTCTAATAGACTCAGATCTCACATTCACCAGCCATATTAAAACCATCACCAAAACAGCCTTCTACCATCTTAGAAATATAGCCAAAATCAAGGGTCTAGTGTGCCAACAAGACCTAGAGAAGCTGATCCATGCTTTTATCTCCAGTAGGGTGGACTATTGTAATGGTCTCTTAACTGGACTTCCCAAAAAGACCATTAAACAGTTACAGCTCATTCAGAACGCTGCTGCTAGAGTTTTAACTAAGACGAAGAGAACTGAGCACATCACCCCAGTTCTAAAATCTCTACACTGGCTTCCGGTTAGTTACAGAATAGAATTTAAAGTGCTGCTACTGGTCTATAAATCACTGAACGGGTTCGGCCCAGAATACATCTCAGAAATGTTTAGAGAATATAAACACAGTAGATCTCTTAGATCCATGGACTCAGGTCAGCTAGTTGAACCCAGAGTCCAAACTAAACACGGTGAAGCAGCATTTAGCTGTTGGGCTGCATATAACTGGAACAGACTGCCAGGAGATATTAGATGTTCCTTAAATGTAGAAATCTTTAAATCCAGGTTAAAAACTTTTCTTTTTTCTTGTGCCTATGATTGAGCTCGAAATTTTTGCTATTACCCTCATTTTACCATATTTCCTTTAGTTTTTCATGCTCTTCTAAATTGTAGTGTATATTTTACAATATTTTCTTTTAGTTTTCATGTTCTTAATTTTTTATCTCTCTTGTTTTAATTTCATATTTCCTAAATTGTAGGTTATACTTTACAATATTTTCTTATAATTTTTCATGTCCTTAATTTTTTTTTATCTCTCTTGTTTAAATTTCATGTTGTCTTAATTGTAACTAAATGTTTGCAAGAAGTCTTTCTGAGGTTTTAGATCTCAGGAATGTTTTAATGCTTTTAATTAAATTTTTTTTTCCTTATGTAAAGCACTTTGAATTGCCACTGTGTATGAAAGGTGCTATACAAATAAACTTGCCTTGCCTTGCCTTGCCTTGGCACCAGGAAGGAGACATTCATTTCTATTTTATTTAGTAGTTAATTGCTAATTTTATTTTGTTATTTGTGTTCATCGTGATTATTATTCTAATGTTTATTTATCATATATAAAAAATTTGATTCATGAATTCAATGAGTGTCAAGGAACAATAATAAATAAGAATGTTACTACCACTGATTATAATGTCTGTTGTTTATAGATATATTATCTGTATTATCTATTATTATAATTATAATTATTATTATTATTATTAAAGCAGTACATGAGATGGGAGTGCACACACACACACACACGTTCAATTACATTCAGACGCTGTATTTTAGCTATACTGTACACATAAGTCTGGAATGCAGCGTCTGAACGCCATTTCAGCATCCAAGCCTGATATTTAGGAGATGTATTACAGATGAATAAGCGCTCTATTACATGGTCTCGGATAGCTCTCATAAGCGTCTCTGAGATGTAGATGTGCTATCAGGGTAGTTGGTTTGTAGAGTTATTTTTAAGCTTCTACAGGTGTGAATGTGTGATTTAACATCATTAAACAATTTTAATCCTTAAATATTTGTCCTTATACTAGAGCAGCGACTCGATTCTTTTAGTTCATTTCAAAGAGTCGTTCAATAGAATCTTTTCGTTCGGGAACGACTCATCCCTCATCACAGTAACTGTAATGTCATTACAAATATGTAACTGTAACGCGTTACATGACTTCGTTACAGATAAAAAGTAATCACGTGACTGTACCGCGTTCCCCCCAACACTGTAGCTGAGAGATACAGGGCTAATGGAGATGTTTTACTGCTAAGCTGCTGTTCAACTCCAGTCCAGTTGGTGACGCTGGTGCGTCTTAAGTTGTTCTGCCAACCGCCATTAAACATCATAAGAAGAACAAGAAGCTGCTGTATTTGTACTGTAGAACCTCATCTGTAAGTAAAATATGTATTTAATTATAACCACATTCTAATTCATAATAAAACTAGAGTTCATAATCAAACATCACTGTGAGGATTTGAGGAGCTTTAACTCCAGTTTTATTTAAACAAACTATTAGCTGCTCCGCTAACTGTTAGCATCACACATGATTCAGTACTGATGAACCGATTCATTGAACCGATGAATCAGTCGATTGTAACGGATTCAGAGTTTATTCATTATTAAATGTAACATTTTGATATAAACGCGTCACATTTTCAGCTTTGTTTACAGTTTGTAATGTTTGATAGAAACAGCGAGTTCTTGTAGCTTTGTTTCCAGGTTGTTTTACAGGTTTATAGTAAAAGTTAAAAGTATTAGTACAGCACTGTTATTGGGAGTGGATGAGAAACTAGATGTAAAGAACATCAGACTTCATCATTTCACTTTGGGCCACAAAACCACTTCCACCAAACTCAAAGGGTTGTTTCCCAGACAGGGATTAAGGCTTATAGTCCAGGACTACATGTAGCTTTAAATAGAGAATCTCTATTCAAAATGCTGTGTAGTCTAGGACTAGGCTTAATCCCTGTCTGTGAAACCAACCCAAAAAGTTCTATTAGAAGTATTTTCTGTCTGATGCTGCTCAGTCCCACAATAGTTTCAACATTTTCACTCTGTTTACAGCCTCACAGCATAAAAAATTAACAGTTAAAACAGTCTGAAAGAATTTTCCTGGATTTCTCTTTAATAAGGAATAAAGTACATTTGTCTATCTGTCTGTCTGTCTGTCAGATCTTTTAATAATGCAGTCAGCAGAAGAGGGACACGTCACCCCCATAGATCTACAAAATGAAGGATTCCAAGAGAAACTAATAAAAAAGGAGGAGGAAGAAGATGGAAGTTACTTCTGTAAGTAAATATGGAGCAATTTGCCATGTTAGTACAGTACAGTTTGGTTAGTATAGTAGAAATAATAAGAAAATGTGGATAGTGGGATTAGAACCTGTACTGTACCGTACTGTCCTGTGGAGAAGTGCTGATACTTCCAGTCTGGATTAAATCTAAGTCGTATTAATTTGTGGTAACTAAACCCACAACCTTCAGTTTCCACCAGTTGTTGAGTTTCTTCTTCACATATTGATGAACTTCAGGTGAAGGATCTTTAATCCCTGTGGAACACGTCACCTCTGAGGAACACCTCACCCCAGAGGACCAACAGTGTGGAGGTTTCCAGATGAAGCCTGTGAAGAAGGAAGAACCTGAAGATGAAGATGAACTCAGTAAGTAAAAATAACATTTATTATTGAATTTATTTGTGTCTATCACTAATACTAACACTAACAGCACCACTAAACCCTCACAGTCACGCAAACGACTCTAATCTCTATTTACACAAATAAACAAAAATGTCGAGCCCAACTTGTGAGAATCTGTTCAGCCATGATAATAGAGACAGCAGCTGATCTGGTGTTAAGAACCACACAAACTACAATAATAATAATAGTAATAAGTTTAACTTATATAGCGTCTTTCAGCAAACTCAAGGTCGATGTACAATGACAAAACAAACATAACAGAAGGGATCGATTACACATAGAATTCAAGAAGAAAAATGAAAGTATTGTGTATAGAGAAATTCACAGAGAGAAGAGATCCAGCAGAGAGTTCTAGAGTGCCTCCCATAGTGGACAACCTAAAGAAATTAATCATTCATGATGCATCATGGTACAGGACTTTATCATCAGATCTCAGTTTAACATTTACTAACAATCTTTATTATTTATAATGTTATAAATGTATTTATTATTTATAATGTTATAAATGTATTTGATTATTTATAATGTTATAAATGTATTTATTATTTATAATGTTATAAATGTATTTGAATATTTATAATGTTATAAATACAGTGTATCACAAAAGTGTAATATAACAGTGTAAATTTATTCTTCCCTCAAAATAACTCAATATACAGCCATTAATGTCTAAACCACCGGCAACAAAAGTGAGTACACCCCTTAGTGAAAGTTCCTGAAGTGTCAATATTTTGTGTGGCCACCATTATTTCCCAGAACTGCCTTAACTCTCCTGGGCATGGAGTTTACCAGAGCTTCACAGGTTGCCACTGGAATGCTTTTCCACTCCTCCATGACGACATCACGGAGCTGGCGGATATTCGAGACTTTGCGCTCCTCCACCTTCCGCTTGAGGATGCCCCAAAGATGTTCTATTGGGTTTAGGTCTGGAGACATGCTTGGCCAGTCCATCACCTTTACCCTCAGCCTCTTCAATAAATCAGTGGTCGTCTTAGAGGTGTGTTTGGGGTCATTATCATGCTGGAACACTGCCCTGCGACCCAGTTTCCGGAGGGAGGGGATCATGCTCTGCTTCAGTATTTCACAGTACATATTGGAGTTCATGTGTCCCTCAATGAAATGTAACTCCCCAACACCTGCTGCACTCATGCAGCCCCAGACCATGGCATTCCCACCACCATGCTTGACTGTAGGCATGACACACTTATCTTTGTACTCCTCACCTGATTGCGCCACACATGCTTGAGACCATCTGAACCAAACAAATTAATCTTGGTCTCATCAGACCATAGGACATGGTTCCAGTAATCCATGTCCTTTGTTGACATGTCTTCAGCAAACTGTTTGCGGGCTTTCTTGTGTAGAGACTTCAGAAGAGGCTTCCTTCTGGGGTGACAGCCATGCAGACCAATTTGATGTAGTGTGCGGTGTATGGTCTGAGCACTGACAGGCTGACCCCCCACCTTTTCAATCTCTGCAGCAATGCTGACAGCACTCCTGCGCCTATCTTTCAAAGACAGCAGTTGGATGTGACGCTGAGCACGTGCACTCAGCTTCTTTGGACGACCAACGCGAGGTCTGTTCTGAGTGGACCCTGCTCTTTTAAAACGCTGGATGATCTTGGCCACTGTGCTGCAGCTCAGTTTCAGGGTGTTGGCAATCTTCTTGTAGCCTTGGCCATCTTCATGTAGCGCAACAATTCGTCTTTTAAGATCCTCAGAAAGTTCTTTGCCATGAGGTGCCATGTTGGAACTTTCAGTGACCAGTATGAGAGAGTGTGAGAGCTGTACTACTAAATTGAACACACCTGCTCCCTATGCACACCTGAGACCTAGTAACACTAACGTAGTGTGTAGTCTCTTAGGGGTGTACTCACTTTTGTTGCCGGTGGTTTAGACATTAATGGCTGTATATTGAGTTATTTTGAGAGAAGAATAAATTTACACTGTTATATAAGCTGCACACAGACTACTTTTCATTGTGTCAAAGTGTCATTTTGTCAGTGTTGTCCCATGAAAAGATATACTTAAATATCTGCAGAAATGTGAGGGGTGTACTCACTTTTGTGATACACTGTATATTTGATTATTTATAATATTATAAATGTATTTGATTATTTATAATGTTATAAATTTATTTGATTATTTGTAATGTTATAAATGTATATGATTATTTATAATGTTATAAATGTATATGATTATTTATAATGTTATAAATGTATTTGATTATTTGTAATGTTATAAATGTATATGATTATTTATAATGTTATAAATGTATTTGATTATTTATAATGTTATAAATGTATTTGATTATTTATAATGTTATAAATGTATATGATTATTTATAATGTTATAAATGTATATGATTATTTATAATGTTATAAATGTATATGATTATTTATAATGTTATAAATGTATATGATTATTTATAATGGTATAAATGAATTTGATTATTTATAATGTTATAAATGTATTAGATTATTTATAATGTTATAAATGTATTTGATTATTTATAATGTTATAAATGTATATGATTATTTATAATGTTATAAATGTATATGATTATTTATAATGTTATAAATGAATTTGATTATTTATAATGTTATAAATGTATTTGATTATTTATAATGTTATAAATGTATTTGATTATTTGTAATGTTGTAAATGTATATGATTATTTATAATGTTATAAATGTATTTGATTATTTATAATGTTATAAATGAATATGATTATTTATAATGTTATAAATGTATTTGATTATTTATAATGTTATAAATGTATATGATTATTTATAATGTTATAAATGTATTTGATTATTTGTAATGTTGTAAATGTATATGATTATTTATAATGTTATAAATGTATTTGATTATTTATAATGTTATTAATGTATTTGATTATTTATAATGTTATAAATGTATTTGATTATTTATAATGTTATAAATGTATTTGATTATTTATAATGTTATAAGTGTATTTGATTATTTATAATGTTATAAATGTATTTGATTATTTATAATGTTATAAATGTATTTGATGATTTATAATGTTATAAATGTATTTGATTATTTATAATGTTATAAATGTATTTGATTATTTATAATGTTATAAATGTATATGATTATTTATAATGTTATAAATGTATTTGATTATTTATAATGTTATAAATGTATTTATTATTTATAATGTTATAAATGTATTTGATTATTTATAATGTTATAAATGTATTTGATTATTTATAATGTTATAAATGTATTTATTATTTATAATGTTATAAATGTATTTATTATTTATAATGTTATAAATGTATTTATTATTTATAATGTTATAAATGTATATGATTATTTATAATGTTATAAATGTATTTGATTATTTATAATGTTATAAATGTATTTGATTATTTATAATGTTATGAATGTATATGATTATTTATAATGTTATAAATGTATTTCATTATTGATAATGTTATAAATGTATTTGATTATTTATAATGTTATAAATGTATTTGATTATTTATAATGTTATAAATGTATTTGATTATTTATAATGTTATAAATGTATTTGATTATTGATAATGTTATAAATGTATTTGATTATTGATAATGTTATAAATGTATTTGATTATTGATAATGTTATAAATGTATTTGATTATTTATAATGTTATAAATGTATTTGATTATTTATAATGTTATAAATGTATTTGATTATTTATAATGTTATAAATGTATTTGATTATTTATAATGTTATAAATGTATTTGATTATTTATAATGTTATAAATGTATTTGATTATTTATAATGTTATAAATGTATTTGATTATTGATAATGTTATAAATGTATTTGATTATTTATAATGTTATAAATGTATTTGATTATTTATAATGTTATAAATGTATTTGATTATTTATAATGTTATAAATGTATTTGATTATTTATAATGTTATAAATGTATTTGATTATTTATAATGTTATAAATGCATTTGATTATTTATAATGTTATAAATGTATTTGATTATTTATAATGTTATAAATGTATTTGATTATTTATAATGTTATAAATGTATTTGATTATTTATAATGTTATAAATGTATTTGATTATTTATAATGTTATAAATGTATTTGATTATTTATAATGTTATAAATGTATTTGATTATTTATAATGTTATAAATGTATTTGATTATTTATAATGCTATAAATGTATTTGATTATTTATAATGTTATAAATGCATTTGATTATTTATAATGTTATAAATGTATTTGATTATTTATAATGTTATAAATGTATTTGATTATTTATAATGTTATAAATGTATTTGATTATTTATAATGCTATAAATGTATTTGATTATTTATAATGTTATAAATGTATTTGATTATTTATAATGTTATAAATGTATTTGATTATTTTCTGCTTCAGAACTGAACAAGGATTTCTGCTGCTCCTCGTGTCCACGTTCCTCTACAACCCAAAATCACCTCCACAATCACATCAAGAGCTGCAACCATGATAAATATGAGACTCTGGTGAAGATTAAGACTGAACATGAGGATCTGACACCCACCAGAAGCTCCAGTAATCAGCAAACGTCCTCTGGTACTGTCAGCATTAACACCTCTCTCAGTCCCACACAGGAAGAAGGAAACGTCTGCTCACAGTGTGGGAAGAGCTTCAAGTTCCTGAGTCATCTGAAAATACACCAGCGCATTCACACTGGAGAGAAACCGTATCAGTGCTCACAGTGTGGAAAGAGTTTTAATAGAAAGAGTGATCTCAAAATACACCAGCGCATTCACACTGGAGAGAAGCCATATCAGTGCTCACAGTGTGGAAAGAGTTTTATTACACAGGGTAATCTTAAAGTCCACCAGCGCATTCACACTGGAGAGAAACCGTATCAGTGCTCACAGTGTGGAAAGAGTTTTAATAGAAAGAGTGAGCTTAAAATACACCAGCACATTCACACTGGAGAGAAACCATATCAGTGCTCACAGTGTGGAAAGAGTTTTAATAGAAAGAGTGAGCTTAAAATACACCAGCACATTCACAGTGGAGCGAAACCGTATCAGTGCTCACAGTGTGGAACGACTTTTAATACAAAGAGTGAGCTTAAAATACACCAGCGCATTCACAGTGGAGAGAAGCCATATCAGTGCTCACAGTGTGAGAAGAGTTTTAATAGACAGAGTCATCTCAAATTACACCAGCGCATTCACACTGGAGAGAAACCATATCAGTGCCCACAGTGTGGAAAGAGTTTTATTATACAGAGTAAACTCATAACACACCAGCGCATTTACACTGGAGAGAAACCGTATCAGTGCTCACAGTGTGGAAAGAGTTTTAATATAATGAGTAGGGATGCATCAATACCATTTTTTTCCAACCGAGTACAAGAACAAGTACATGTATTTTTGTACTTGCCGATACTGATACCAATTTAGAATGATGCAATCTGGAGCATTATGGAATAGTGTAGTTTTTAGTGTAAAATAGTGCAATGGAACAGTTGATTTGTTATTTTGAGTAGTCACACTGAAAAGAAACCAATGGTCTCACAAAAACGTTTTTTTTTTTTTTAAACAAAAACACACGTGAGAAGTGTTGAGAAGTTTAATGATACCACGTCCAGAAATGCACGTCAACAAGTAGCGAGAGATCAGAGTGTTTGTGTGCTGATGTGATGAAATCAAAGAGGAAAAATAAATGAATCTGAGTGGATTTGGCAACACAAAAAGCATGGATTGTTCTGTAGTGAGTTGGAGGTTAATAAATATTTTTGTAATGTTGGTGTTTTGTTGTTATGTTTTGTAGAGAACGATCAGGTCAGAAATACTGTATAACGTGTGTGTGCCAGTGTATTCTAATATAAACTAATCTGGTCGCCGAGCGCTCAGCGAGCCGGTCGGACGGATCGAATTGTTAGGTAGTTCACACTGAATGCAGCAACGTGCACTAGGCACACGGTATCGGATGTTTAGTATCGGAGGCTCGTTTGTGAGTACAAGTTAATGAGCGTGGTATTGGGCTAATACCCGATACCAGTATCGGTACTCATGCATCTCTAATAATGAGTGAACTTAAAACACACCAGCGCATTCACACTGGAGAGAAACATTATCTGCATCTGGAATCAGATAGTAACAGAGTCTGTACTAGATTTTAATCAACAGAGTTTGTGCTGTTACAGTTTTTCTGAGTTGCCAAAACACATTTCCTGAAAGCTCCTCTCCTTTTCTCAAAACAGTAAACACTAAACCCAAAATGTAAGCTACTTTTACAAAACCTCTGACTTGTCTTGCAAAATCAAACTATCGACTCAAAACTATTTTATCTTTGCTCAAAACCAAACACTGTCGTCAAAATACACACAAATCCAGCTAATGCATGAACACTACACAGCAGTTATTACACACGACATAAAACAATACAAAACACTGTGCTTTTATCATAGCAAAACCAAATATCTTTATGGAATTCTGAAATGTTTTTTGTTTACATAAAAACATATTTACTAAAGTGTTTACATATTTAAATACTAGATAACAAACAAAGAAATACAGTATATAAACTGCAAGATATTTATTTATTGTATATACAGTTTGCAAAGTCAATCATTTATTCTGACACAGGATCATGTCTCTGGGCTCGGTCAGGCCACAGGACTTCATCTACAACACAGGCAATATTCTCCCTATCTAGACAATGCAAAAAAAAAAAATCCATGCAGATTCCAGGCTTGAGAATCCACTTTAATGTCATCACATACTGCATCCACTGACTGGAGCAGATTTTTCTGGGTACGCCGAGTAGAATTCCTCAAATGATTTTAGGAAGAGAGAGTATGGTTGAAGGCTTACATTTATGAAACAGAGGATATTGATAAACCACTACCGTTTAGACGAAGGTGAAAGCTCACATTGGTCAAACAACATACACAGGGTGGTGCTCTCTCAGCTCAGGATCCCCTGCTGAAGTCCAATCAAAGCATCTTGTAGACCATCCAGAAATGTTAGTAGTACCCCACTGCTGTTGATGGCCGCACATACATTTTACATTTTCAGCAATATGCAGACACTTTTATTCAGACAACTTACAGTATACAGTCTAAGCAACTGAGGGTTACGGGTCATGCTCAAAGGTCCAACAGTGGCAACGTTGCAGTGGGTTTACTAGTCCAGTACCTTAACTGCTAGGCTACATGTTCACATTGCCACCACAATGATCAGGCATTTCTATAATTGCAGGTTGATCAGTTATGTTTGATATGTATGATATATGAAACTGATATGTTTATCAGTTGAGACCTCTTCTCCACCTCTTTGTGAGAATACAAAAGTAAATTTTCTTTATGAATGTAGGGGTGGCACTTACCTCATTGGGATTCATTTCTCCTCCACAGACATGAACGCAGGTGAGGCAGCGCTGTGATTGGTTAAATGCTGCGTTCGATCGCTCTGGAAAGTTTACTTTTCCTGGGAAACCCGGATGTTTCACCTCAAACTTGAATTCGTATTTCTGAGATTTGAATCTGTGAGATCTGAATTTTTTTTATCTGAATTTTTAAAATCTGAAAATTGCAAGTTGTAATTTTGAAATGAAAATTTTTCAACAGCAAATTTCACCACCTCACAAGTTCAAATCACAAAAAAAGCATTGTTAAAATTCAAATTTATAAATTACGCCATTAAATATTTCAAATTTATAAAATTCAGATTGAAATATTTCAAATGTATAAAATTCAGATTGAAATATTTCAAATGTATAAAATTCAGATTCAAATACTTATGGCAGCGTTTGAGCTCCATATTGATCTTCAAAAAATGGTCTGTACACTACCAAATAGACACTTCACTCAAGTTTGGTATGCCATTATTTTAAATTTCTACAGTAAAAATGTCCCAAACTCTCACCATAAGTACTAGAGTAAGTCTTCTTCATGACTGTATGGGTGGCACTTTATAACAATTTGATTTGTTAATTTTATTGGACTTTAAATATAGTGTAAACACAACCAATTTGACATTTTACATAAGTTTGGTATGCCATTATTTCAAATTCCTACAGTAAACATGTGTCCAAATCACACCATGAGTACTAGAGTAAATGTTCTTCATGACTGTATGAATGGCATTTGAGAACAATTTTATTTATTTATTTTATTGTACTTTAAATATAGTGTAAACTCAACCGAATTGACATTTTACAGTAGTGTTCAAAAAAATAGCAGTGGTTTTAAAAAAGTGAATAAAGCACAAAATCATTATGATAACTTTTATTTCTATAAATGCAAACGCACTGAAAATACTCCACTTTCAATTCTAATTCAAAACATTAACAAAATTTAGCCAGTTTGTGTTCATCCTTTACAGAAAGTTAAGAAAAATGAATATTAGGCTGTTCAAAAAAATAGCAGTGCCAGCATTTTTCTTTAAAAACTCTTCAGACGTCAGCCCACAGGTTCTCTATGAGATTGAAGTCAGGGGATTGGGCTGGCCACTCAATTACCTCAATCTTGTTTGTCTGTAACCAAGATGTTTTGGGTCATTGTCATGTTGAAACACCCATTTTAAGGACATTTCTTCTTTGACATAGGGCAACATGATCTCCTCAAGTATTCTGATATATTTAAACTGATCCATGATCCCTCGTATGTGATAAATAGGCAACATGATCTCCTCAAGTATTCTGATATATTTAAACTGAGCCATGATCCCTCGTATGTGATAAATAGACGTAACACCATGGTATGAAAAACATCCCCATATCATCATTTTGTACCACCATGCTTTACTGTCTTCACAGTGAACTTTGGCTTGAATTCAGTGATCGGGGGTCATCTGACATACTGTCTACGGCCACTAGACTCAGAAAGAACAATTTTGCTTTTACCAGTCCACAAAATGTTGAGCCATTTCTCTTTGGAACAGTCAATGCGTTCCTTGGCAGATTTGAACCCACTGAGGACACGTCTTTTTCTTAACAACGGGACTTTGCAAGGAGTTCTTGCTGGTAAATTTGCTTCACTTAATCATCTTCTGTACTCACTGGTAACTCCAGATGTTCCTTGATCTTTCTGGTGGTGATCATTGGCTGAGTATTTGCCATTTTGGCTAATCTTCGATCCTTTCGAACAGTAGTTCCACGCTTCCTTCTGCGTCTTTCAGGTGTTGGTTTTCACTTCAAGGCATTTGAGATCATTTTAGCTGAGCAGCCTAGAATTTGCTGCACTTCTCTGTATGTTTTTTCCTCCACAATCAACTTTTTAATAAAAGTACGCTGTTCATCAGAACAATGTCTGGAACAACCCATTTTACCCAGTATTTCAGAAGGAAATGCACTATGACATCCTACCTTAAATAAGGACCAAAATTAACACCCGTTCTTCTGCAGAATGAATGACTTCACCAATTAAACACCTTACTGCTATTATTTTGAACAACCCACTTTCAATCAATGCTTCGATTACTCAGAATGTGTGGCATCCATGTCCTAATTGTTGGGTTTGTTTTGTTGTCATTACTCTACTACACTTTCAAGTAAATTTTTTGCTATGTAGAAATATCACTTCTACTAAAAACAGTGATTTATCAGGTTAATGGTGTTGGACTGCTATTTTTTTTAACACCACTGTACATAAGTTTGCCATGCCATTATTTCATATTTGTACAGTAGAATTGTCCCAAAATCACACCATGAGTACTAGAGTAAGTGTTCTTCATGACTGTATGGGTGGCACTTCATAACAATTTGATTTGTTAATTTTATTGATTTTTAAAAAGTAGTATAAACACAACCGAATTGACACTATACATAAGTTTGGTATGCCATTATTTCAAATTCCTACAGTAAAAATGTCCCAAAAACACACTGTGTGTACTAGAGTAAGTGTTTTTCATGACTGTTTGGGTGGCATTTGATAACAATTTGATTTTTTTTTTTTTATTGTACTTTAAATAGTGTAAACACAACCAAATTGACATTTTACATAAGTTTGCCATGCCATTATTTTAAATTCCTACAGTAAAAATGTTCCAAAATCACACTATGAGTACTAGAGTAAGTGTTCTTCATGACTGTATGGGTGGCACTTCATAGCAATTTGATTTGTTAATTTTATTGATTTTTAAAAAGTAGTATAAACACAACCGAATTGACACTATACATAAGTTTGCCATGCCATTATTTCAAATTCCTACAGTAAAAATGTCCCAAAACACACCATGAGTACTAGAGTAAGTGTTCTTCATGACTGTTTGGGTGGAACTTGATAACATTTTGATTTGTTTATTTTATTGGACTTTAAATATTGTGTAAACTTAAGCAAATTGACATTTCACATAGGTTTTCTATGCCATTATTTCAAATTCCTACAGTAAAAACCTTAAGCTTAAGCAAATTGACATTTCACATAGGTTTTCTATGCCATTATTTCAAATTCCTACAGTAAAAATGTCCCAAAATCACACCATGAGTACTAGAGTAAGTGTTCTTCATGACTGTATGGGTGGAACTTGATAACAATTTGATTTGTTAATTTCATTGTATTGATCTTAAAATAGCGGTCTGTACACAAACAAATACACACTTTTTTCATAAAAGAGGTCTGAATTTCTAACCTTTTAGATTGCTCTATACACAGATTGTAACACACTTTTGTTTCTGCTACACTTTATGTGCATCAGTACGGAAGCGTATTGCTGCCACACAGATAAAAAAAAAAAATACCGTCAGTATGTCGTTATAACGAGAAAAGGATGTCGTTTTAACGAGAAAAGTTCATTACCTCAAATGCTGCACAGCTGATGGAGCGTATCTGCTGATGGAGAGACAGTTTGCACACATGCATGATGCTGTAACTTGTGTAACCTTACAGCTTGTGGTGCCGATCAAGATTCTCCTTTAGGATCTAAACTAGGTTTAATATTCAACATTTGTCTGACATTCGGCATTCCGATCTAAATAAGTGCTTCAAAAAACACCTAAGACCTTCTTATTTGATGATTTCTTACACAAATGAAAATAGTCAACATACTACAAAAACAAGTTTATGTTCAATTTAAGATTACGTCTATTTATCTAAAGAAAGGTTATAATGAAACCGTTTATCCAGCTCCCACGTCATGTAACGAGTTAGGGACCGTCATAAAACTAACTGAGAAACGTAGGAAACATGCACTTATCCACACTAATAAATCCATTTAAATCTGGTATGATTTGATGAATTAATGTCAAACAGTTTTTACAAAAACACATCAATGTTTCTCACCTACTACAAAAACCTTATTTTTTGAAATAACATGGTATTTATTTTACATTACATTTAAATAAAGATAAATAAATCTGTAATAAATTTATATTTCAAATATACAAATTATATTTCCAAAAATACAAATCATACCAGATTTAAATGGATTTATTAGTGTGGATAAGTGCAGAGTAAATGTTTCCTACGTTTCTCAGTTAGTTTTATGACGGTCCCTAACTCGTTACATGAAGTGGGAGCTGGATAAACGGTTTCATTATAACCTTTCTTTAGATAAATAGACGTAATCTTAAATTGAACATAAACTTGTTTTTGTAGTATGTTGACTATTTTCATTTGTGTAAGAAATCATCAAATAAGAAGGTCTTAGGTGTTTTTTGAAGCACTTATTTAGATCGGAATGCCGAATGTCAGACAAATGTTGAATATTAAACCAAGTTTAGATCCTAAAGGAGAATCTTGATCGGCACCACAAGCTGTAAGGTTACACAAGTTACAGCATCATGCATGTGTGCAAACTGTCTCTCCATCAGCAGATACGCTCCATCAGCTGTGCAGCATTTGAGGTAATGAACTTTTCTCGTTATAACGACATCCTTTTCTCGTTTTAACGACATCCTTTTCTCGTTATAACGACATCCTTTTCTCGTTATAACGACATCCTTTTCTCGTTATAACGACATCCTTTCTCGTTATAACGACATACTGACGGTATTTTTTTTTTAACTGTGTGGCAGCAATACGCTTCCGTAGTACATCAGAACTCGGTAGTAATGTACAGTATATTAAGCTGTAAAGAGATGATTTCATCTTCGCCCCTGTATTACCGTATAATACGGTTTAGACGCGCAGTAAAAAGCGAAGTGCAGATAGCGTGACCAAGATTTTTTAAAGTGCAGATGGCGTGACCGCACAGGATCACCTCAGTTTCACTTCTGCTGAACTAAAGGAGAGAGAGAGAGAGAGAGAGAGACAGAACCACAACGTACAGTTTTTTCTTTTCATCACCTGGTCAGGGTCACGGTGGGTCCGTCTTTAATTGGTAACACTAAATATAATTCAGAAATGTATCATTCAGTTTGGTTTTAAATAAAACACAAACACATTATTGTCATGCCTTATCCTGCAATTGTTTTCAATGCTTTTTAATTCAAATCTGATTCTAGAACGCAAGTGGCGTCACACTACACTGGAAGTGTATAAGATTGCTTGGAAAGATGCTCTAACTGTAATAGTAACGAGTTAATCCAACTAAATTCCTTTAATCCAATCTCCCAAAATGAACTAACTGTGTTGATTAAATCATCAAAGTCATCATCGTGTATACTCGATCCTGTTCCAACTCGTTTACTTAAAGATTTACTCCCAGCTATTGTAGAGCCCCTGCTTACATTAATCAATGCATCCCTTAGCCTTGGGTACGTACCTAAATTGTTTAAAAGTGCCGTTATTAAACCCCTGATTAAAAAACCTAATCTTGATCCACATGTACTAGCTAATTATAGGCCAATTTCAAACCTTCCTTTTGTCTCTAAGATATTAGAAAAAGTCGTTTCCAAACAGTTATGTTGTTATTTGAATGAAAATTGTATTCATGAAAAATTTCAATCAGGATTTAGACCCAATCATAGTACCGAAACTGCATTAATTAGAGTAGTTAACGAGTTGTTAATGTCTTCTGATAATGGATGTGTCTCTTTTCTTGTTCTATTAGATCTTAGTGCAGCGTTTGATACGGTCGATCATAACATTTTACTGGAGAGGCTAGAAAATACAGTAGGTGTTAAAGGACTCGCACTCTCTTGGTTTCAATCATATCTGACTGACCGCTCACAATTTGTTTATGTAAATAATAAATGCTCAGAAACAACAAAAGTAAAGTGTGGTGTTCCACAGGGGTCGGTACTGGGACCGCTATTATTTACACTCTATATGCTTCCACTAGGTGAAATTATTCATAAACATGGCATAAACTTTCACTGCTATGCAGATGACACACAGCTGTATATATCAGCCAAACCAAATGATACTGACACAATCAGTAAGATAGAAGATTGTGTAAACGACATAAAAAACTGGATGTCGTGTAATTTTCTTTTACTTAATTCAGATAAAACTGAGGTTTTACTTGTTGGCTCTAAAGCTGCAAGAGACAAGTTGTCTAATCTGGTGCTAAACCAAAAGACGTTCTCTGTTACTCCCAGCCCAGATGTAAAAAACTTAGGTGTCACAATAGATTCAGATCTTTCATTTGATACACACATTAATAATATTACTAGAGTTGCTTTCTATCATTTGCATAACATAATGATATAAAATAAGAAAAATACTATCTGTTAATGATGCCGAAAAACTGATCCATGTGTTTATAACTTCTCGGTTAGATTATTGTAATGCTCTTCTAACTGGATGCTGTGGTAGATCCATAAACAAACTCCAGTTAGTTCAAAATGCAGCAACTCCAGTGCTAACTAGAACTAAAAAATTTGATCATATTAGTCCTGTTCTATCATCTCTACACTGGCTGCCAGTTAAATTCCGCATTGATTACAAAATACTTTTACTAACTTATAAAGCGCTACATGGTCTGGTTTCACAGTATCTGAGTGAACTTATGAATCACTACAACCCAGCAAGTCCACTTCGTTCACAAGATGCAGGGTTACTTATAGTTCCTAAAATTAAAAAGACCACAGCTGGTGGAAAAGCATTTTCTTACAAAGCTCCACAACTTTGGAATAATCTTCCTGCCTCTGTTCGGGATTCGGACACAGTCTCAATGTTTAAGTCTAGACTGAAAACATATTTATTTTCTCAGGCTTTTGATTAATATAGACAAAGGCGCAGAGCTTGGGGGTTCTTGGTCATAGAAACTTGTGGTGATCAGGGATGTTGGGTTGCTGTCGTTCTGCCTCTCCTGTCCGATCACTCAGGTTTGGGTAGGAGAGGTGGGCGCTGATGTCCTGTAAAAGCCTTCATGACCTTGTTACCTGCTCGCTCTCCCTTTTAGTTCTGCTGTAATAATTAGGGCTGCCGGAGTCTAAAACTCTCTGTAAAACTGTTTTACTCAACTAGCATTGTACATTATTAACTACATTCTTTGTTGTTTTACTCCAAAGGCATTCCGATGGAAACCTGTTTACCCGCCGAGGTTAAGGATTAAAGTCGAGACTGCCGTGACAACGATGGTGAAAATGAACATCCATGCATCTTCATATATTTAGTGAGTTTATTTATGTTTTATTTAATGTTATAAGATTTTGAGGCTTGTTGATCCTGATCATCAGGGCGGCAATTACAATTAATGCCAACTTCAGTGGTTATACAGTTTGAAAAAGTTTTATGGGATGGTCTGTACTAAAATAACACAATACACATCTCTAAATGTTTTAAATGTTATATCAACATGTTTTTCTGTTTTAATTAAAAACAACTATTGTGAGATTTATATCCACTTGTCCTGTTTGTATTACACAGGAGAGACCGCCCCCCCCCCCCCCCCCCCCGTTAAAAAAGTAACTAAGTAACGTTTACTCATTTTAAATGAGTTACTTTTTACTTGAGTAGATTTTAGATTTTTTTTTATTTTTCTGCTTGCTATATAGTATGTGCACTGCAAAAAAATGTGGAGTAAGATTTACTTAAAAAAACTTAGGAACGTTTTTCCACGTACAAACTGCTAGTAAATTTAACAGACCATATATTCAAGTAAAAGTTACTCACAATTCTATCTGGATTTTACTAGAAATTCTTCAGTAAAAGTTACTTTGCTACACACTGCTTCAAGTATATTTTAATAGCTGTATCTTAGTAGATTCTACTTAAACATTGCAGCACTAAAAGCATTAAAACATGGCTTATAAAATGCTATATTATATATATATATTATTAAAATGCTATATTATACAATGCTAAATAATTTTACATTATTCATTTCAACATCAATGATTACCATATACAAAAGCCACTAAAACAGACAAACAACATTTTTTGTCAAACTTTTTTTTTATTTGTTTTGCTCAATTAATGGAAATGCATTTTCACTTACAGTTCAGTGGACAAAATGTCTTTCAAACAGCGTGTTTTCTAAAGTCTCACTCGCTACACAAAAGTAAAAAATGTAAATGGAAAACAAACTATAAAAGTGTCACAGTGTAAGGACAAAATAAATGATATCAATCTTTCAAACATTTTTCTGAAAACTTGCAGTAAAAAATAAAAATAGATGCAAGTAAAAGTGCAAGAGAAACTCTCGCTCCAGGTGGACTGACTGTAGTTATCCTCCTGAACTCATCTTTCACCTAAGACAAAGATAAAAAAAATAACATAAATAAGTAATTATAAAGTTTATGTCGACCTCAGAATGTTCTGTTACATATTATAATTCAATTTTACTTTCTCAAGGTTTGCTCACAAGTCGCCTAATAATGCACATTTGTATTTGAAAGACCCGGGACTATACAGCCTCAGACAGATTTATTTTTAAGTAGCAAAACAGGCTTTCATAATCATGAGACAAAAGAACTATTTTAGAACCAACGTTCATTAAACGAAACAAGTTATCCCGATTAATATAACTACATAACATTCATTCTGCCATGCTAACGGATGCTAATTTGGAGTCAATAGTGTAGAAAGTTAAACACATTTTAAAAATTTATAATATTAACTGGCACGGTAATATAATTTCTTAAAAAATGACAACTTACCATAAAACAGTCCTCTTTGGCCAAAGTATGTCCTCAACAACCGAAAAACTTGGTGGTGAGAAGACTTGAGAAGATTCAAAAGTCTCAGCAGCTCGTTTTGCACTACTAGAAGTTTTTAGTTTTGCTTTGCTTCAATCCAAGAAATAAAAAACATAGTTAATTTTACTTGGTATTTAGAAAAAAATTTACTAATGTATT
The DNA here is from genome assembly GCF_030014385.1 of Trichomycterus rosablanca. NCBI lineage: Eukaryota > Metazoa > Chordata > Actinopteri > Siluriformes > Trichomycteridae > Trichomycterus > Trichomycterus rosablanca. Next base: position 20,891,371 of record NC_086001.1, on the reverse strand, counting down.
TGATAACAAATAGTTACAAAGAAACACCAAGTAACACACTGAATTATATGTGACATTCTTAAGTAGCAAGACTGTACTAGAATAATCTTGTATAAAGTACTTTAAAAAACTTCACTCTATTTACTAAGCCAAAAAATCATTTTTTGCAGTGTAGAGCTAATTTCTCTCACTGGATCATGAGAAAACCTTCCGGGAACGTTACTGGAACGTTACTTTAAACACATAAGAAATAAAACCTTATACAAGCTTTAACTAACGTTCTCTGTTAGTTCTCATAAAACCATGAGAGAACGTTAGGTTTCATAGTTTTATAATTGGTACTTGTAAGTAAAGGTTGATCTACATGGACCGTCTCAAGCAAAAGGCTGTTTTTTTGGAAAGTTCCTACCAAAAAACTTTAAAGATCATAAGAAAACCTTCCGGGAACGTTACTGGAACGTTACTTTAAACACATAAGAAAGAAAACCTTAAGGGAACTTTTAGATAATGTTCTCTGTTAGTTTTGATAAAAACATGAGAGAACGTTCGGTTTCATAGTTCCCGGAACGTTCCGGGAACAGCGCTGATTTTTTTTACGAAAGTAGAACGTTATCATAACGTTATGGGATGGTTCCATAAAAAAAACCATAGGGAAACCAAAATCTAACGTTACGGGAACGTTCTGTGTTAGCTGGGCACTTACCCGTCCAGCTTATACTACAGGAAAATATAATGTAAATATCACGAAAATACATAATAATAATAACTTTGTTTAACTGCCTTGGACACCAGCTTTGATGAAGAAAAAGGGTCAGTGTGTAACAGGAGGTTTGGAGTGAAGGTGGGTGTGTGTGGATAAAAGCTTCCAGCACCTGGTATTCCCAGGCGGAATCCCATCCAATTACTAGCCAGGCCCGACTCTGCTTAGCTTCCCAGATCAGGTGTTATCAGGGTGGTGTGGCCGTAAGCAAGAGATGCCATAAACAAGCTGCTTCTTATAGACGTCCGTCGTTCAGCCTTTCACTCCGTTGTGTGTCGTCTTTTACTTTCTCTGTTCTACATGCAACTTTTCAAATAAAAGATCCTGAAACAGTGACAAAACACACAGAGAACCACACACACTGCTCAGCTGCTGCTGCTGATCCTCTTTCACCTGCATTTAGTACAAAAACACCACAACAAATCATCTGGATTCAACCTTTTCTTAACCAAGTACCAGAAAAGTCACTCACTGCTGCCTACAAAACCACACAAAACACTTTATACAGAAGAAGCTTTAACTCTTGTCATTTTAGACTGTTTTCTGAGGTGTTTATAATGATTGCAGTCCCACACTACATACTGCATTCTTAAATATTTGCTACTGTTCAGTTGTATTCAGTTGTGCATTGAAGTTTCAGCACCTGAAATTGTACTTCAGCTGTTATTTCTGTACTTTGTTATTTTTTACTATGCAAAATAATTTCTGTTCAAGAATAAAAGGCAAAACTGATTGGACAGTTGATTAATTAGGGTTACAAAGCTTTAGTTCTTAATTCCTGAATATTTTTTTTAAATACAAAAAATACTAAATTGTTAAATAAAAATAATACAATATAGATAGATAGATAAAACTTTATTAATCCCGATGGAAATTGTTTTGTTACAGCAGTAAAACACAGAACTGTACTCTACACATGTTGCACAACCATAGAATATAGAACAGAATCAGTAAGGGAGGAATATACAGGGGCACCGCTATATACAAATATGGAGTAAAAAATAGTATACTGTATCAATAAAGTATCCAAATACACATTTATTATTACCATTATAATTACCACTACCATTTTCACCACTATTATCAACATTATTACCATTACTATCACTAGATTATTAATAACAATAATAATAATGACAATAACAAAATGTGACGGCAAATTTGGGGTCTAGAAAATAAAGTGACTTCAGTAAAAAAAGTGGTTTACATTAAAGGAAAAACAGCCCTAATTAGTCCAGCAACATTAGATCTGGCTCGTTGTAGAGTCTGATGGCAGAAGGTAAAAAAGATCATCAAAGATTTGATGGATTTTACTGTTTTTACTTCAAAAGAAAGGAACCAGATCCTGAACCAACCCCTATTTCTGAACCCAGTCATAAGATTAAAATATAAAGGAGCAAAAATCAACAGCTAAAAGACGTTTTTTATGAATTTACACAGAGATTTTTACCCACACAGGCATGCACTGACTTAATGAAAAAAAAGAAGTAAAAAAAATAAAATTAAATGGAAATTAAAAAACAATATCAAACAATAAAACAACAATACATTTAAAAATAAATTAAGGAGAATAAAACAGAGGAAGAAAATGATGAACCTGAAATAAAAGTACAAATAAAAATGAAAACAATAGAATTATTACTCAAATATTATTGTAACTCAATTCATAATGTAATAATACAGACCCTGTAGCGGTGGTCTTGCTAAAAGAATCAAGAAACAGTCATTGGATGAAAGTCTGGGTTGTTGTCAAACATACCACATTTGTATGGTATAAAGTAAAAAATATCTTCTGGAGAAAATAAACATTACATTGTAATAAAATGTAATTTTAAAAATTAAATCTCTCTCTCTATACAGGCTCATCGTGGAGGCAAAATGGTGGATAAGTGGGCAGGTCTAAACTGCTGTAGGCCGAATGAGCAGAGATAAACTGATATAGGCTGAATGAACGTACCACAATACAAATAACTATTTCTGTGAAAGAATCAAATCCCCTCTGAAACCATCCACACGTATCTAAGTTCTGCTGTATTATTCCTCACCATGTGCTGGTTTCACTTTTAAACTTGTGTTTTACAGCTCAGGAGAAATCAGGTGAGAATCAGCTTCTCCAGGAGAGTCTAAAACACCTCATGTGGCTTAATGTACTAAACAACCTAGAAACACCAAACGTCTCTCAGTTATTACTGCTCATAAGCGCTCGCTACTGCTGAAATGACCAACCTGTGGTTCAAAAGGAAAATGATTATTTTTATAATAAGATTTTGCTTATAATAGACAAAATAGAAGTCTTCATAAATGTATCACTGCCTCACGGATTCTAAAACAGTTTAATGTTACACTTTCATGTAAATTTTACATTTAATTTGTTAAATCTGACAGTTTCACTTTTGATCCAGAACGAAGATAAAACCCCGGGTAGAGGGGCTGAGTGAACGTGGTTTGAACTCTGTGGAGGAGCTTCATTGTATCAGAGACGCTGTAGAAGGATAGAGTTCCTGCTTCATAATCCACATACACTCCTATTCTAGAGGAACTCGGCATTATGGGAATTTTAATCTCTTTCTTATTGTGCCAGAATGAAAATCTGGATGGAGAACATAACAGACTCCAGGACTGATCATTACAGCCAAACCAACACTCATCACCGAATCCCTTCCTGCTGATGCTTTTATATGACACTGCTATTTCAACCTCATCATCCCCACTCCACTCAACCTCCCAGTAACAGCGTCCACTCACACTCTCTCTACACACAACCTGGAGGTAAATATCAAATCTATCTGGATGATCAGGATACCACTGTAATGTTCTACTGCAGGTCACCACTTTGTTCTCCTCAGACAGACGGAGGTTTTTATTTACTGTGTTTGGATCCAGTGTGAACCGACAAACATCTGGAGAGGAAACACAAAATAAACCAATTAACATAGAAGAGAGAGAGAGAGAGTGTGTACAGTGTGTGTGTACAGAGTGTGTGTGTGTGTACAGTGTGTATGTACAGTGTGTGTGTACAGTGTGTGTGTGTGTATAGTGTAAGTAAGTAAATTTGATTTATAAAGCACTCTTAAAACAACTTACATTGACCAAAGTGTTGTACATCGAACAAGCATACATAACACAACATTATGTTAAAAAAGTAAGAACCAAATAAAAATACAGAGTAAGAGAGAAAATAAAAAACAGATAAAAATAGACTAAACAATTATAATTACCACGGCTCCTCACTGTTCAAATGCCAGCTTATAAAGGTATGTTTTTAGGAGTGATTTAAAAACAGCGGCCGAAGGTGCTTGTCAAATATTAGGAGGTAGAGTGTTCCATAGCCGCTGAGCATAAACTGCAAATGCATGATCAAATGTGTGTGTGTGTGTGTGTGTGTGCAGTGTGTGTGTGCAGTGTGTGTGTATAGTGTGTGTGTGTACAGTGTGTGTGTGTGTAAGTGTGACAAAAGACAAACACACACAAAAACACAAACACTGCACATACACACAGACCTTGCAGAGACAAACAAAGACACTACACAAACACACAAGAACACTATACATGTGGACAACTACTGCACAAACACTACACAAACACACAAGAACACATACATTACACAAACACTACACACACACAGACGTGTACTGGGGCAAATACATTTTCACTGCACTGTGTATGTTTGTGTGCTTGTGAGAAACTTACATTGTAGAAAATCTTCTCTGATTTCAGGTTCAGGAGGTATCTGGACATTCTTCATTGAAGAAAGAGTAACAGTACAATCAACAGTTAAAATTAAAAGTAAATAAATATTTGACATGTTCTCCCAGTGTTTGTGTAAAAATACCTTAATTCTGAGTAATGGATTAAGTGTGAGTGTATTTCATTCAATCGTGGACTCACTGTGACCATGACCAGTACTGGGTTAATGAGTAAATGAATGATGTTTGTTAGATGTTGGTGGATTTGATTGTTTTGTTTGATGTTTGAGTACCGAAGCATTTTGGAGACAATGGAACACTGAGGGCTTGAACTCACCTCCATCTGGTATCTTCTCACACTTCTCAGGACTGATTGTGATGGCGACTGATTCTGCAGATCCAGCAGGAGCCGGAGAGACTGAAAATTCTACATCCAGACAGATAATGTTCACAGAGAAACAACAAGATGATGAAGCACAGTGATGTTTCACCAAATAACATTACCAGTATTTCATGATCTCTAATACGAATCAAACATCAAGAAAAGTTGGGACAGTAAGTAAAATGTAAGAGAAAAGCAGAGCAGTGATTTGTAAAATTCTCTTTGACCTGAATTCAACAAAAATAACTAAATATTTATCAGGTTAACTTATTAACTTTATTAATTTATGTAAATATTCACTCATTCTGAAACTCATGACTACAAGGGATTTGAAAACAGTTGGTACAAGAGCAAATTTACACTGTAAACATTGTAAAATGTTCCAGAAACATGTTAAATGGAAAAATGTTGAGTTTTAAGGTATTTTTTCTCATGTTTAGGAAACTTGTTAATTGATCCCGTGGAACTGCATATACTGTATTTTAGTGTAATGTAAATTAATGGGGTTGTTTTTGTCACTTATACACTAAAAATACCACAAATATAATATAGAAACAGTGAAATACAATTAAAAACAGTTAAAAGTCAATAAAAAATACAATAAAAGCTGCATCTTACCTTTTCTTCTTTATTGTTTTCTTATAGCTTTTAATCATGGAGATGCTTGATCGTGGAATACCGTATTCTGTTCAGTACTGGCGCATTCACATGAGAAGTGACGAAACTGCTTTTGTGCTGCTGTGTCATTATTTCCTATGGATTGAGGTGCCGGTGCACAAAACTTAACATGACTTATTGTACTAAAACAGACTCTCGAAAAAGCTGATTCTGATTCTTACAATTTCTCAGAACCCCGAGTGTTACGACTTTATGGGTCATAATGTGTTTTATGTAGGGGGGGTTTTCTCTATGTTACAGATTTGTGGAAGATGCACAAAGATGCACAAAGCTACCACCAGGGGAAAACATCTATAAAAAGGAGACCTCTGGGAAGACAGGAGAGGATGATTTGCTTGTGATGTGGTTTGTGTTGCGTATCTGGCTCTCCCCAACATGTTTGAATAAAAGCTAACAATAATCAAGTTTAAGAGAACAAATTTCTCAACAAAAGGTGTCAGAATTCAAAGATTTTGAATTTAGGGGATGTGAAGTTACAAGGTTACAAACTGCTGTAATTTATTACTTGGACTGGTGCAACAATAATATAATTATAAAAGGTAAACATACCTAATAAATTGTACAATTAGAGAATAGAAAAGCATTTTAATAATCTAATTCTGCTCCAGTTAAATGTTTGTCATTTATACACAGCATAACTATAAATTATCTGTTACTTGTTGAAGAGAGCTGTATAACATAAAATATATGTATAAAATATAAAGATATGTATAAAATATAAACAGAACTAATGAGTTGTTACTTGTTAAAGAGAGCTGTATAATATTTTTACCTGTTTCTCAGTTCTTTCTGCTGCAGCTGATATTGTCCCTAGTGAAAAAAATACTAAGATTCATCTAAGTATAAAAGTATCAAAAAGTATCATTTTAATAAATACATTAACCTGAAGTATACGTTTAGTTACAATCAAGTTTCATTTAATTGAATATAGTTATATACTTGTCTTCAAATACATGTTTAATATATTTTTGCAAAGTATGTTAAACAACTGCTGTAGTAACTCACTTAAAGCACACTTTTAATACATTATACAGGTTTACTTAAGTGTATTTTTTTCATAAAGTTACTTCCATAGTAAAAAGAAGTATACTTAAGCATACTAATCTTCAGTAGGCTAGAGTGCACTAAAGTGTATTATTGTCACCCTAATGATCAATACACTTAAAATGTGCTAATTATACTGTAATTGTACAAAAATAATACAAAAGCTCGACTTTAATTGGATTAAATGCACTAAACTATACTAAATTGAAACTCTTTTAGGTAGTTAATTTACCTTAATTATACTACTGCATGTGTATTTAACTCCATGTTTTACATACACGTAAATTACCCCTTGGCTGACCAGCCTATTTTTGTGCGTTTTCCGTCTGAAGGGCATACACACATTTTAATGCTGTTTATTCACAAAGTACACTTGATATTAGGAAATGAACAATTGAATTATTAGCAAAACAAATTTTATGAAAAAATATCAAAATTATCATAGAAAAAATACAATCAACTCAAAACTACTGTATTTACAATGTCTATTTACATTTTTTGGTACAAATATTTACAGGTTTTTGTGGTGCCCCATATTGTGCCATTTGTAAAAACAGTTTCTTTTGGCCACATCGCACTTTGTGCAGTACACTGGCGTCTTCACAATTTCACCAGACCTTTTGCACATGGCACATTTTCACCTGCCAGCTGTACTGTCATCGCTGTAATATGCTGGCAGGCATTGTTTTGTTTCACCTGAGGGTCCTGCAGCAGACTCATCCTGGGTGGTGTCCCCTGAAAAGGCCACAAGCTCCGACATCAGTTTCTCTCTAAAGAGTTTCTGAGTTAGAGCCTCTTGTGCATTTGTTTTTGATATTTGCTGATGTAAAATAAAACTATTTACAATCCCAATGTCAATGAAATGGTAAAATAATGTCTCGTACCACTTGACTGTCTTGTGTAAGGCATTGTGATATGAAATCAAGGTGTCCGACAAATCGACTCCACCCATGTGCCTGTTGTAATCCTTGACCGCTGCAGGAACTGGAACATTCACTTTATTCCTAACCCCCTCCTGATTTTTTACTCTCCTCATCACTGTGTCACCATCATATGCCTTGTGCATTGTGGAGCACACCACCACCTCCCTTGTGTCCATCCACTTTACAAAAAGAAGTTGTCCACATCTGTGCCAGCGGATGGTTCCTCTCTTTGCCTGCCTGGTGAGATCATTGATTTTTGTTCTTGGATACCCCTTCCGGTTGGTACGGATGGTACCACAAGCAAGAGTCTCCTTCTTCAGGAGATCCAAATAGAGCATGGGGCTTGTGTAAAAACTGTCAGTGTAGAGGTGGTACCCCTTGCCAAGAAGGGCAAAATCCATGAGGGACATAACTGAGTCATAGCTCAGTCCCTGGCCTGAGCAAACGGATTGCTTGCCTTCATAAATAAAAAAATTCCAAGTGTAACCTGTGGTTGAATCAGCCAGAACAAACATTTTGTAGCTCCATTTTGTTGGCTTTGCCTTCATGTATTGTTTCAGGCCAATTTTTGCTTTAGAGGCTACCATCCGCTCATCAATCGAAATGTCCTTGTCCGGCTGAAAATATGTCCGGCATGCTGTCAGCAACTCTGTATACAGTGGCTTCAATTTGAAAAGTTTGTCATATGTTGAGGTTCCCTTTCTCCTTGTGTTATCTTCGTCCTCTTTTGGGTCACACAGATGCAGGTTACTAGAGATTGCCAAAAATCTTTTGCCTGTCATCACTTTTGCGGTGTAATGAAGGCGGTAATATTCCTTTCCAGACCAGTAGTCTGCAACAGATTTTAGTTTCACAATCCCCATGTATATTACCAATGCAATAAATTTGTAGAATTCTCTAACACTGAGAGGAATCCATTTGTAAGATGGATTTGCAGCTGCTCTGATCTCAGCATACTTATTGGTGTTATCTACAATAGTCTTCACCACAGACGTACTGAAAAACAGCTGAAACAACTGCAGTGGGGAATATACAGTGTTCGATAGAAGCTGTAGCCCTGGAGGTCGCTTTGGCAAAAACTTTGGAATGCTGGGTGCCTCATCAACATCAGTGATGTCATGCCAAACATCATCTTCATCTTCGGTTGTAGAAACACTGCCTGGCCTTTTTGTTTGTGCAGGAACTCGGTGAGAACGTCCTCTTGATTGCCTCTTCGCACGTGTTGCTGATGACCTGGTCTTCTGTATTGTTGGGAGGTGGGTGGATGAAGTACTTGGCACCTCTTCGACAGACGTCACGGTACTTTCTGGATCTGCGTGATTGGTCCTTGATGTGGATTCAGGGTGGGGTGGGGAAGAATGCCTCTTTCTCTTTGTCTGAGCAGCTGGCACCCAGTCATCACCTGAATCCTCAGAATTGCTATTATAAAACACAAAAAGAAAAATACAACATAAGTTTTTGTAATAAATGCACAGCTGTAACAACATTCTTAGAGTCCTTATTATATTATATAATAAACTATAAGAATTATATAATAAACTATAAGAAACAACAGTATAGTCTTTTGAAAGTTATAAAAGTTGGAAAACAATAATTTCATCTTAATGCAACAACACAAATGTGAATTTGGTATAAAAAAATAAAAATGTACTTACTAGTCAAGAACAGCATCTTCTCCATGAAAAAAAGCGTCTTCTTCAAACGAATCGTAGTCACTTTCTTCGGATACCTGCAATTCTTCTTCTTCTTCCAGTCGTTCCAATTCAGCTAAAACTTCTTCTGCACTTTTAAAACTCTTCTCACACTGTGAGCACTGATCCGGTTTCTCTCCAGTGTGAATGCGCTGGTGTTTTTTGAGATTACTCTGTGTATTAAAACTCTTTCCACACTGTGAGCACTGATATGGTTTTTCTCCAGTGTGAATGCGCTGATGTCTTTTGAGATCACTCTGTCCATTAAAACTCTTTCCACACTGTGAGCACTGATACGGTTTCTCTCCAGTGTGAATGCGCTGGTGTTTTTTAAGAGATTCCTGTCTGTTAAAACTCTTCTCACACTGTGAGCACTGATACGGTTTCACTCCAGTGTGAATGCGCTGGTGTATTTTGAGTTTACTCTGTTCAGTAAAACTCCTCCCACACTGTGAGCACTGATACGGTTTCTCTCCAGTGTGAATGAGCTGGTGTCTTTTGAGATGACTTTGTTGATTAAAACTCTTTCCACACTGAGAGCACCGATACAGTTTCTCTCCAGTGTGAATGTACTGATGCATTTTGAGCACACTCTGTCTATTAAAACTCTTTCCACACTGTGAGCACTGATACGGTTTCTCTCCAGTGTGAATGCGCTGGTGTATTTTGAGCTCACTCTGTGTAATAAAACTCTTCCCACACTGTGAGCACTGGTACGGTTTTTCTCTAGTGTGAATATGCTGGTGTATTTTGAGATTACTCTTTGTATTAAAACTCTTTCCACACTGTGAGCACTGATATGGTTTGACTTCAGTGTGAATGCGCTGGTGTCTTTTCAGATCACTCTTTGTATTAAAACCCTTCCCGCACTGTGAACTCTGATACGGTTTCTCTCCTGTGTGAATGCGCTGGTGTATTTTGAGCTTACTTTGTGTATTAAAACTCTTCCCACACTGTGAGCACTGACACGGTTTTTCTCCAGTGTGAATGTGCTGGTGTATTTTAAGAGCACCCCGGGAACTGAAGCTCTTCCCACACTGTGAGCACAGATATGGTTTCTCTCCTGTGTGAATGCGCTGGTGTATTTTGAGATGACTCAGGAACCTGAAGCTCTTCCCACACTGTGAGCAGATGTTTCCTTCTTCCTGTGTGGGACTGAGAGAGGTGTTAATGCTGACAGTACCAGAGGACGTTTGCTGATTACTGGAGCTTCTGGTGGACGTCAGATCCTCATGTTCAGTCTTAATCTTCACCAGAGTCTCATATTTATCATGGTTGCAGCTCTTGATGTGATTGTGGAGCTGATTTTGGGTTGTAGAGGAACGTGGACACGAGGAGCAGCAGAAATCCTTGTTCAGTTCTGAAGCAGAAAATAATCAAATACATTTATAACATTATAAATAATCAAATACATTTATTACAATATAAATAATCAAATACATTTATAACATTATAAATAATAAATACATTTATAACATTATAAATAATCAAATACATTTATAACATTATAAATAATCAAATACATTTATAACATTATAAATAATCAAATACATTTATAACATTATAAATAATCAATACATTTATAACATTATAAATAATCAAATACATTTATAACATTATAAATAATCAAATACATTTATAACATTATAAATAATCAATACATTTATAACATTATAAATAATCAAATACATTTATAACATTATAAATAATCAAATACATTTATAACATTATAAATAATCAAATACATTTATAACATTATAAATAATCAAATACATTTATAACATTATAAATAATCAATACATTTATAACATTATAAATAATCAAATACATTTATAACATTATAAATAATCAAATACATTTATAACATTATAAATAATCAAATACATTTATAACATTATAAATAATCAAATACATTTATAACATTATAAATAATCAATACATTTATAACATTATAAATAATCAAATACATTTACAACATTATAAATAATCATATACATTTATAACATTATAAATAATCAAATACATTTATAACATTATAATGAATACATTTATAACATTATTAATAATCAGATACATTTATAACATTATAAATAATAAAATACATTTATAACATTATAAATAATAACATACATTTATAACATTATAAATAATCAAATACATTTATAACATTATAAATAATCAAATACATTTATAACATTATAAATAATCAAATACATTTTTAACATTATAAATAATCAAATACATTTATAACATTATAAATAATCAAATACATTTACAACATTATAAATAATCATATACATTTATAACATTATAAATAATCATATACATTTATAACATTATAAATGATAAAATACATTTTTAACATTATAAATAATCAAATACATTTATAACATTATAAATAATCAAATACATTTATAACATTATAAATAATCATATACATTTATAACATTATAAATAATCATATACATTTATAACATTATAAATGATAAAATACATTTTTAACATTATAAATAATCAAATACATTTATAACATTATAAATAATCAAATACATTTATAACATTATAAATAATCAAATACATTTATAACATTATAAATAATCAAATACATTTATAACATTATAAATAATCAAATACATTTATAACATTATAAATAATCATATACATTTATAACATTATAAATAATCATATACATTTATAACATTATAAATGATAAAATACATTTTTAACATTATAAATAATCAAATACATTTATAACATTATAAATAATCAAATACATTTATAACATTATAAATAATCAAATACATTTATAACATTATAAATAATCAAATACATTTATAACATTATAAATAATCAAATACATTTATAACATTATAAATAATCAATACATTTATAACATTATAAATAATCAAATACATTTATAACATTATAAATAATCAAATACATTTATAACATTATAAATAATCAAATACATTTATAACATTATAAATAATCAAATACATTTATAACATTATAAATAATCAATACATTTATAACATTATAAATAATCAAATACATTTACAACATTATAAATAATCATATACATTTATAACATTATAAATAATCAAATACATTTATAACATTATAAATAATCAAATACATTTACAACATTATAAATAATCATATACATTTATAACATTATAAATAATCAATACATTTATAACATTATAAATAATCAAATACATTTACAACATTATAAATAATCATATACATTTATAACATTATAAATAATCAATACATTTATAACATTATAAATAATCAAATACATTTACAACATTATAAATAATCATATACATTTATAACATTATAAATAATCATATACATTTATAACATTATAAATAATCAAATACATTTATAACATTATTAATAATCAGATACATTTATAACATTATAAATAATAAAATACATTTATAACATTATAAATAATAACATACATTTATAACATTATAAATAATCAAATACATTTATAACATTATAAATAATCAAATACATTTATAACATTATAAATAATCAAATACATTTTTAACATTATAAATAATCAAATACATTTATAACATTATAAATAATCAAATACATTTACAACATTATAAATAATCATATACATTTATAACATTATAAATAATCATATACATTTATAACATTATAAATGATAAAATACATTTTTAACATTATAAATAATCAAATACATTTATAACATTATAAATAATCAAATACATTTATAACATTATAAATAATCATATACATTTATAACATTATAAATAATCATATACATTTATAACATTATAAATGATAAAATACATTTTTAACATTATAAATAATCAAATACATTTATAACATTATAAATAATCAAATACATTTATAACATTATAAATAATCAAATACATTTTTAACATTATAAATAATCAAATACATTTATAACATTATAAATAATCAAATACATTTATAACATTATAAATAATCATATACATTTATAACATTATAAATGATAAAATACATTTTTAACATTATAAATAATCAAATACATTTATAACATTATAAATAATCAAATACATTTATAACATTATAAATAATCAAATACATTTATAACATTATAAATAATCAAATACATTTATAACATTATAAATAATCAAATACATTTATAACATTATAAATAATCAAATACATTTATAACATTATAAATAATAAATACATTTATAACATTATAAATAATCAAATACATTTATAACATTATAAATAATAAAATACATTTTTAACATTATAAATAATAAAATACATTTATAACATTATAAATAGTAAATAAAGATTGTTAGGAAATGTTCAACTGAGACACAAATAAATTCAATAATAAATGTTTTTTTTACTGAGTTCATCTTTATCTTCAGGTTCTTCCTTCTTCACAGGCTTCATCTGGAAACCTCCACACTGTTGGTCCTCTGGGGTGAGGTGTTCCTCAGAGGTGACGTGTTCCACAGGGATCGAGGTTCCTTCACCTGAAATGTCTTTGTTTTGTGAAAGAAGAAAAATAAGTTTGTTATTGTTGGTAGTAACGACCAACTTCTTTATTAAGCACTTAATGCCTAGTTCACACTACACGATTTTTGCCCAGATTTCGCTCGGCGACTGGTCGGCGATTGATTTTCCGGGTCGGGAGCAACTCAGCGTTCAGTCGGCGATCAAAACTCGGCTCTCAGTCGCAAAGTGTGAACTATCCAACAACTCGACCCGACTGGCTCGCCGAGTGATCGCCGAGTGCTCGCCGAGCGAGATGAGTTTTCTAGCACGCCAGATATACAATCTGACTCGCACAACTCGCTGTGTCGAACAGCCAATGAGAACGCAAGATACGGGATGAGGCTAAACCCGGGGGGAGGGGAGTGAAAAATAACAACAAGCATGGCTACTGAAAAAGTTTCACGGGTTTGGAACGAAGAAATGGATGAAAGCACACACGAGCGTTACAGTATTTGTAACCTTATCGTTTACGCATAATATTATAATTTACATAATATATAATTACCTGCAACTCTCTCTGCAGAACAGATAATCCCTGTTGGCCACGTAACCCAATCCACTCCTTCACCCAGATTCTTTTTTTTTTTCTTTCTTGCTTTTTCACTGCATATCAGTGCACAAACAACTCGAATAGCTCGCTTTATGTTGACGTCCATGTCTGGAAGGAAAACTCGTCACTTCTCGCGTGTGTTTTCGTGACAAAACGTAGTTTGGGAGACCAGAAAAGCTCGCCTGCGATTCCAGTTGGTGATGGATCGTGTAGTGTGAAACCCCCCTATCGCCGATCAGTCGTGTAGTGTGAAATATACACCGACTGAAAGACTCCAGAGTGCAAGAGATTCAGTCGTATAGTGTGAACTGTACAGCGACCTGACAACTTGGAAAGTCGTGTAGTGTGAACTTGGCATAAGTTAGAACTAACACGTACTTCTATACTATCTGTCAAAAAACACGACCTATAAACCTTTGTTCAAACAGGGTTTCAGTAGATTTAATAATAATAATAACAATACAACCCCAAATCAGAAAAAGTTGGGACAGTATGGAAAAAGCAAATAATAATATAAACACAGACTTTGACTTTGATTTGATGTCAGACAGGATGAAGCTGAGATGTTTTATCTTTTATCTGCTCAACTTTATTTCATTTATTAATAAACATCCATTCCTGCATTTCAGGCCTGCAACACTTTCCAAAAAAAGTTGGGACCGTTCTCTATTGGGGACAGGTCAGGACTGCAGGCAGGCCGGTCCAGTACCCGCACCCTCTTCTTCCATAGCCATGCCTTTCTAATGTGTGCAGCATCGGCTTGTTAAAAAATGCTGGACGTCCCTGGAAAAGACAACGTCTTGAAGGCAGCACATGTTGCTGATAACAGTCTGGACGGTCCTTTTTGTCTTTACAATACACGTTTCCATCCTTGGGTAAGATGGTGGCGCATGCACCTCAGTGTCTGACCAAGCTTAGCAATCCAGTGTTTATTTACTTGGAAATTTACTGCGTTTTCACTTGAATCACTCGTGTGAACTACACATACGACAGACAGATGCTGTTGGACATTAATTTATACCACTGTAAGTGTTGTTTTGAACCGTCCATCCACCCTGACACAAAAGAGGCTCATGGACTGCAGCTAAACCACAGCGTGGTGGAACTAATGAAGAGCTGATGAAGAGCTTCTGTGGTGGTGTTTGCCTTTATGTAAACAAAACATGGTGCATGGACTCTGCCATAGTTAATACCTACTGCTCTGCTGACCTGGAATACCTGGTTATAACGTGTAGAGCCTTTATAACCAGGTATTATAATCACCAGAGTTTTCCTGCATTGTTACTGCTGCAGTTTATATCCCTCCAGATGCTAAAGCTAATGCAGCTATAAATGGAGTCTTTATTTTTCTGGAGACTTTAATCACTGCAGTTTAAAATCTGGGGGCGGCACGGTGGCTAAGTGGGTAGCACTGTCGCCTCACAGCAAGAAGGTCCTGGGTTCGATCCCCAGGTGGGGCGGTCCGGGTCCTTTCTGTGTGGAGTTTGCATGTTCTCCCCGTGCCTGCGTGGGTTTACTCCGGGTGCTCCGGTTTCCTCCCACAGTCCAAAGACATGCAAGTGAGGTGAATTGGAGACACTAAATTGTCCATGACTGTGTGTGATATAAATTTGTGAAGAGATGAACCTTGTGTAACGATTAACTACCGTGTGTCTGTCATGTATGTAACCAAAGAGTGTAAAACATGATGTTAAAATCCTAATAAATAAATTTAAGATCTGGACTTCCAAAGTTTCATCAGAAGGGGACTAAAAATTTTGGACCAAGTTTACACAAATGTAGCTGATGCCTACAAAGCTCCACCCCTCCCCCACCTGGGTCCGTCTGATCACCAGTCTTTCTTCCTGCTCCCCAAGTCATCAGACGTCTGAGACCCACAGTGAGGACAGTTAAGATCTGGATGGAAGGTGCAGACTCATCTCTCCAGGACCATCAGCACAAACAATCACGTCTATATTGAATATATCAGCTTATATACTCGACTTTATTTCTTCTCATTCATTACCCAATCATTCAGCCACTTGTATTCACCTGGCATTACTCTGTAATTATATACTAGTGTAAACACGGTACAGTCAGCATGATCTGTTTAATCTTCTTTATCTTCTGTCTCCTCATTTCACTCACCTGCTCACTTCTGCACTAAATATACTAAAATATTACAAGACATTCAGACACGACCAAATTAGGAGAAATGATTTTGCTCAAGTCTTACTGAGTTCATCTTTATCTTCAGGTTCTTCCTTTTTCACAGGCTTCATCTGGAAACCTCCACACTGTTGGTCCTCTGGGGTGAGGTGTTCCTCAGAAGCCACAAGTTCTGCAGGGATTAAAGTGACTTCACCTGAAATTCATCAATATGAGAAGAAGAATCTCAACAACTGGAGGAAACTGAAGGTTGTGGGTTTGATTTTCTAATCATAAATAAATCCTAGTTAGATTCAAACTTAAATCCAGACACTGTACTGTACCACACTGTCTGGTGGAAAAGTGGCATCATGCTCTATATTTACTTACAGAAGAAATCATCATCATCCTCCTCCTCATCCTCCTTTTGTATTATTTTCTTCTGAAATTCTTCATGTTGTAGATCCACAGGGGTGACGTCACCCTCTTCTGCTGACTGCATTATTAAAGATCTAATAGACAGACAGACAGACTATTCAACTATAAACAAAGTTCAACTATAAACAATATTCAACTATAAACAAAGTTCAACTATAAACAAAGTTTAAAAATATGACGTATTTATATAAAACTGTGAGATTTAATCATGAAGAAACTCAATCAGTTCCGCTCAATTGATTCATTTTGCTGGATCGGTTCAAATGAATCGGTTCAGTAATATGAATCATGTGTGATGCTAACAGTTAGCGGAGCAGCTAATAGTTTGTGTGTTTAAATAAAACTGGAGTTAAAGCTCCTCAAATCCTCACAGTGATGTTTTATTATGAACTCTAGTTTTATTATTAATTAGAATGTGGTTATAATTAAATATAAGGGTTATAATTAAATACATATTTTACTTACAGATGAGGCTCTACAGTACAAACACAGCAGCTTCTTGTTCTTCTTATGATGTTTAATGGCGGTTGGCAGAACAACTTAAGACGCACCAGCGCCACCAACTGGACTGGAGTTGAACAGCAACTTAGCAGTAAAACATCTCCATTAGCCCTGTATCACTCTATTACTGAGGAGTTAATATGTGTCTACACATCACTTCATAAACATGCACACACACCCCACATACACAATACACACACACATAAACAATACACACACATGCTTCCACATTTACATGTTTTTACTGTATGTGTAAAATTTAATACTAATTAAATAATAATATTTAGGTGATTTGATGTTTTTTTTATGTTGTTAAGCTTTGAATGTTATTTATGCTTCACTGTATGTATGGTGCATCATTAAACTGTTATACATTATTTTATTTTATTTTGTATTAGATGAGATGGTTTGTCTCTGTATTGACCCGCAATTCATTTGTAAATGACAGCTAACGATAGTGATTCGACTCTTTTAATTATTTTGTATAACATATAAAATGTTGACTTCATCAAAAAGAATCGACTCCTTCAGCTTCTAACGGCTCATTACTGATTACTATCAACTTAGTGAATCGACTCAAACTGAACTGCGTCTTTCTGTACATGAGGAAGAAATCTATGTAGAGATCTTAAATAACATGAACCTGAAGGTATGAACTTACATTGTAGAAAAGAAGAACAAGCCAGTAGCAGCAGTGAGCACATTAAACCATTTACAGAAGGGTCATTAAGTTTGGCTAATTGAAATAATGGCATGTTTCTGACCTGAATGAGAGGGGCAGTAAAAAGATCTCACACTTGTCAGAGACAACGTTTGAAGTCCAGGTCAATATGACCTGCTAGTTAGAGAAGGCTCACTTGTTTGTTAGTTTAAGTCCAAAAGTGGGTGTGGCCCATACGGTATCAAACCCACGACCTTGGCGTTATAGGCTCTGTGCACGCAAGCTCTGTGATGCGTTTCCGTTTAGCGCTAGTCGGGCAGTTTAGCTTCCGGTTTGTTATAAACACCGGCAAATTTCTAATCACAACGTGTCGTATAGCGGCGAATATACGAGTTTGAGTTCTAAAATTAGTAAGAAGGTTTTGTGTTTTTTTTAAAAACAAGATCGGGGTGGATCGGTACATTCTCAGGGTTCATGTTGAACGCTGCATCCGACGGGTTAAAAAGAATAAGTTGTTTGACACAGTGATCGCTATCTGGGAGCATAAATCAGCTGTTTACTGTATCGTGAGATTGGACAACTTGTCTAGGGATGGAGCTAAACATTCGTTTTTGACTGTAATTTCTTAAAGAACGTGCACATTTAAATATTGTAAATATATATATATTAGAGTTTATACTCTGTTTTTAAACAAAAGCATAAAAAGCCAACAAAAGCCTCTTAATTATGTAAACATACCTCTTATGTCTACACTCTTTGATTATTTTATTAGTTCTACAATTACAGACTGTAGTTAATTTGTTTCTTTCTATACTGTGTTAGCCTCCTTTCTGTTCTTGATGACCAGGACCCCCACAGAGCAGGTTTTATTTGGGTGGTGGATCATTCTCAGCACTGCAGTGACACTGACACGGTGGTGGTGTGTTAGTGTGTGTTGTGCTGGTATGAGTGGATCAGACACAGCAGTGCTGCGGGAGTTTTTAAACACCGTGTCCACTCACTGTCCACTCTATTAAACACTCCTACCTTGTTGGTCCACCTTGTAGGCATAAAGTCAGAGACGATCACTCATCTATTGCTGCTGTTTCAATTGGTCATCTTCTAGACCTTCATCAGTGGTCACAGGACGCTGCCCATGAGGCCCTGTTGGCTGGATATTTTTGGTTGGTGGACGATTCTCAGTCCAGCAGTGACAGTGAGGTGTTTAAAAACTGCAGCAGTGCTGCTGTGTCTGATCCACTCATACCAGCACAATACACACTAACACACCAGCACCATGTCCGTGTCACTGCAGTGCTGAGAATCATCCACCACCTAAATAATACCTGCTCTGTGGGGGTCCTGGGAGAGTCATTGAAGAACAGCATGAAAGGGGGCTAACAAAGCATGTAGAGAAACAGTCAGTAATTGTAGAACTACAAAGTGCTTCTATATTGAGTGTGTAAAACAGTTTTTGCTGTTTCTTACATTTTGTGAATCTGGCAGTTGTTTAACATTCATTTCACAATGAATAGACCACTTGAATGGCGTTAAAAAGACTTGAAATAAAATCTTTTTACATTTAACTTCAAATGGACGTTTTTTTTTCTCTTTTGTAAGGCGATACAAGGTTTTGAACTGAACAGCATATATATTTGATACCCCATTGCTGCCAGCTTGACACTGATAAATTCTGTAATGACTTTAATTCTTGATAACCTGCTGTAATAAACATAAGAATAAAAAAATCAAAGTTCCTCCTCGCATTTACAACAAATATGTTTTTGGAGAAAGACATGTTAATACTGTAACATCAAATTAATCCATTGACAGGAAATTTATTATGGTCTGACATATAACATTTGATAATGAATAAAAGATAACTCATTCATATATTGGTGAACAAAACTTTTTACACTTAATCAAGAGATTGAGGGTAAATTGCTAATATATCCAGTCAGATATGTTTAGTTTGTTTTATGTTTTATTAGGATTTTAATATCATGTTTTACACTTTGGTTACATTCATGACAGAAATGGTAGTTACTCATTACACAAAATTCATCAGTTCAAGTTTTAATATCAAACAGTTATGGACAATTTTGTATCTCCAATTCACCTCACTTGCACATCTATGGACTGTGAAACCAAAAGGATGTTCTTCCACTTTGGACAGTCGGTCTCCGGTGACTTATCAGGTGGATATTTGTGCTTGTAGGACTGTTGTTTACTGGATGTTTTCAGTTACTTATTCCCACTATTCTGTGGGATTACACATTGTTGTTGTGTCTCATATCCGTTTGATCAACAGGCAGGTTGTGCAATAGAAGACACTCGTCCCTGGGTGGGCTCGAACCACCAACCTTAAGGTTAACAGCTGAATGCGCTAACCGATTGCGCCACAGAGACACAAGTACAGATGTTTCATTGGACGGTACACACGTCTGAAGCCCAGGTCAATAGTACCTGCTAGTTAGAGAAGGATCACTTGTTTGTTAGTTTAAGTCCAAAAGAGACAGTGGCCAGTACGGGAATCGAACCCGCGACCTTGGCGTTATTAGCACCACGCTCTAACCAACTGAGCTAACCGGCCTATGTCCAAGGTCAGGGCATATACCCACATACCCGATTCTACACTGACAGCTCTTCAGTTATGGAGCTGCCACACAGAAACGATGGAGAGCTTTACTGTTGGTCTCAAGTTTTTCTCAGCTGTAGGAGAGGAGACTTAATGAATGAATTCCGTTTAAATATTAATTTAAAAAACTTGATGATTTACCAGGTCGTTTGTTACAGTTTCCTTTCCAGTCGCATCTCTACAAAAACCAAAACACTCAGTCTGTAAAAGAAAGACACGTGCATGAATGTGATGAGGTTCTAAGATTTTCTAATTTTCTAAAAAGATAATTTAGGGAGTTTTCTCAGCTCTTAAACATAGTAGAGGGCCACTTAAGAACACACCAGGATTAAGTAACTTGTTAAAGTGCATTTTTTAAAGGGACTATAACAAAGTACATACATAACACATAAAAAACAGTTTAACGCAGAAAGCACTTACTAGTCTAGAGGTTCATGTCAAAGTGTCTGAACTGAGATTTGTTGGCAAGTGGAGCAGTGAAATCCTTAATTTGTTTTGGATCATTTTTTCCAAGAGCATTAGTGATGGACCTGAGTAGGCCGAGCTTTTCATTATGTTGTTGTAGCAGCAATACAGTCAAAATTTCTCTCTCCATTACTGTTAGTAAAATATCATTTACAATATTCAGTTTCTAAATAAACACACACACACAAACACACACACATCTTGTACACACGTAATACACACACATCATACACACACCTTATACACACATGTAATACAAACACACATCAGTACACAATCACACATCATACACATGTATGAGGTGTCAATACAAGGGTGTGTCATGGTATGGGGGTGTGTCATTACCAGTACCACGGTGTGTCATGGTATGGGGTGTGTCAGTACCAGGGTGTGTCATGGTATGGGGATGTGTCAGTACCAGGGTGTGTCATGGTATGGGGATGTGTCCGTACCAGGGTGTGTCATGGTATGGGGGTGTGTCAGAACCAGAGTCTGTCATGGTATGGGGTGTGTGAGTACCAGTACCAGGGAGTGTCATGGTATGGGGGTGTGTCAGTACCAGGGAGTGTCATGGTATGGGGGTGTGTCAGTACCAGGGTGTGTCATGGTATGGGAGTGTGTCAGAACCAGAGTCTGTCATGGTATGGGGTGTGTGAGTACCAGTACCAGGGTGTATCATGGTATGGGGGTGTGTCAGTACCAGGGTGTGTCATGGTATGGGGGTGTGTCAGTACCAGTACCAGGGTGTGTCATGGTATGGGGTGTGTCAGTACCAGGGTGTGTCATGGTATGGGGGTGTGTCAGTACCACGGTGTGTCATAGTATGAGGGTGTGTAAGTACCAGGGTGTGTCATGGTATGGGGGTGTGTCAGTACCAGGGTGTCTCATGGTATGGGGGTGTGTCATTACCAGGGTGTGTCATGGTATGGGGGTGTGTCAGTACCAGGGTGTGTCATGGTATGGGGGTGTGTCAGTACCAGGGTGTCTCATGGTATGGGGGTGTGTCAGTACCAGGGTGTGTCATGGTATGGGGGTGTGTCAGTACCAGGGTGTCTCATGGTATGGGGGTGTGTCAGTACCAGGGTGTGTCATGGTATGGGGGTGTGTCAGTACCAGGGTGTGTCATGGTATGGGGTGTGTCAGTACCAGAGTTTGTCACACACACTTATACCTAGGGTACCCTGTTACCCCCAGGGTACCCTGTTACCTCCAGGACATGGGGAGAACATGCAAATTTCACCCGGTAATCGAACCCAGAACCCTCCAGAAGCCGTCCCACAGTGGAAATCAAGTCAGTATATGTGCAGTGACATGAATCCAGTCATGCCCATATATGGTAAAGGTAAATTCACTCTGCTCCCTCGGAACGCTGTGACATCACAATGTGGACCTGTGCTCTTCAGGAGCAGCATTTAGATTTTCTCCTCATTTACGATGGCTGCTTCTCTGAGACAGAGGTTTCTGCGTGTGCTGTGTTGCGGGGCGCCTCCCCGGGCGTCCTCCGGGGGCGACCCGGGTCACGGGGGCGGCGCGGAGGCAGAGGAATCGCCTTTGATGGAGGGGTTTCTGTTTAAGAGGACCAGGAGTGTGTTTAAAACCTGGAACAGGTCTGTACACTGATGCTTAGTGTATATATTCGGAATTCTCTCTCTCTATATATATATATATTAGGAATATTTATAATTGTCAATATTATATATACATAATATTATATTTATACACTCAATATTATATATATATATATATATATATATATGATGTGTTTGATCTCTGCAGGCGGTGGTTCATCATACAGAACAATCAGCTTCTCTACAAGAAGAGGTTTAAGGTAGGTCACATGACTTTACATGATCTAAATCAGCTCTCTCCTGGACTCTGTGAAATACCCATAATGCACCGCAGTCTTACGCCCCTCATAATTCAGGCGCATCACAGCAGAGGTCGACATCTGTGCCGGGCTGCGCCCCAAACCGCCCCCCGTCGTGTTTACGTCTGGGACGATTTCACCGGCGTTTATATCATCGACTGTATAAATAAGAAGGTTTTATGTTCTATTCCCCCAGCGTGACTTCACGGTGCTGGCTGAAGACCTGCAGCACTGTTCGGTCCAGAGCTGCGAGGACGCCGGGCGCCGCTTCTGCTTCCGCGTGGACACGCCCACAAGGTAAGTCCAGATCTATAATCATCAGAGATAGACAGACAGACAGGTGATCAATAGACAGACAGATAATCAATAGACAGACAGACAGATGATCAATAGACAGATAGATAGGCAGATGGACAGATAGATAATCAATAGACAGACACAGACAAATATTAGACAGACAAATAGATAGATAGACAGACAGACGGATAGATGATCAATAGACAGGCAATAGATAGATAGACAAGATGATTGATAGACAGACTAACATACTAACAGATAGACAGATAGATAAATGATCAATAAACAGACAGACAGATAGATGCTAGATAGACAGATGAATAGACAGATAGACAAGAAGATAGATTATAGATAAATAGATAATCAATAGACAGACAGACAGGTAGATAGACAGACTATTTATTTATCTGTCTATCCATCTGTCTGTCTGAATGTCTGTCTATCTATCTGTTTATCTATCTACTCAATCTGTCTGTCTGTCTGCATCCTATATAATCTGTATCTATCACCGTGTGTGTACAGGAGCTGTACGTTCCAGGCCGACTGTGAGGCAGGTAGACGGGCGTGGATCAGCGCCATTCAGAACCTGACTGAGAGAGAAGAAGAAACAGTCGAGAGCGAGGTGAATTATCATCACCACTATACTCCGGGAGGGGAGGGGTTCGGTTCTCGGCTCTGTAACACCAGTTTAATGTGTCTGAATCAGCAGGAATCAGACGGGTACAAGGACAATTTGAAATCAGACTCCAGTGATACGATGTCGGACGGGGAAATTCAGTTGGAGGACTCTGACTCTCAGGGACCACAAGTGTCTTCTGAAGCTCCAGGTAACCTTAACACCACATTAGAGTTCCACACTATTGAACTCTAGTGACTATATATTTAACCCTTGGGGTTCGTAGGTGGGATCAGTTCTGGAGAAGTCGTCTGTGATGCTCTCGAGAACAAGGGTGAGTACGCCGAACCTTTATGTAGACCCTTATTTTTGGTCCACATGACACATGGAGCATCACTGGTGATACTTGTGTTGAAGATGCTGAAGGAGAAACCACCGACGGAGGACATCAAGAGGAGAAGACGACCGACATGAACCCGGACAGCTTTGAGAGCCGATATACCGATGGAGAGCTACTGGGAAAGGGAGGCTTCGGTTCAGTCTACAAAGGTGACCGTAAGGTGGATGGGAACCAGGTGAGTATCAGTTTGCTGTGTTGATCCTCCCCTGGTTCCTCCCTTGGCTCCAGATACCTGTGACAACCTTCTGAAGAGGCCAAACAAGAGGCCAGGAAGAGCAATCAGTAATAATAATAACATGTCTCTTGTGGGCAGCAGGTAGAAGTTCCATGCGCTGTACCCGAGACAGACGACACCACAGAGGGAACGTCACGTGTGGTTGAGGACGTCTCTGAGCTGCACAAGTGCTATGAGGTTTACAAAACCATTGGATCAGGTAACTGGTACCACTTTCAGTCGTCTTTCTGCCTTTGTGTAACACAGATGTGCATCTTTTAAAACCTGACTTAATATTTTTTTTAATTCAATCGTTCTTCAGGTGGTTATGCGACGGTCAAGCTAGGCAGGCACATTCAGACTCAAGAGCCAGTAACCATCAAGATCCTGGAGAAGAAAGAGCTCGGGGTTAGTTTCAGCAAAACCGTCTGTTAAAGATGGACGTGTCTCAGTTTCCAAATGTTTGGTTCTCCTAATTCTGATCTGAAAAGTCATAAAACTGTTCCGGTTTAATCCCCATTGCAGGATGAGTTGTCTGATTTGAGGATAGAGATTGAAGCCCTGAAGAACCTCAATCATCAGCACGTGTGCCGCTTGTACCAAGTCATGGAGACTGCTGACCAGATCTACATGGTGCTTGAGGTACTATCAGTGGTTGGAAACTATCAGATTTGATTCAATCTCTGGATTTACGATGATTTGCTGCTCACTTGACTTGCTCTCTCCTCCAGTTTTGTCCGGGTGGAAATCTGTTTGACCACATCGATAATAACGACAGGTTGTCGGAGGAGGAGACGCGCAGGATCTTCCGTCAGATCGTCTCGGCGCTGGCCTACGTCCACAGCCAGGGATACGCCCACCGTGACCTTAAGCCAGTGCGTCAGCCAAACGATTTCCACTTATACTATGTGCGCTTTCTTTGTTAGTGCTTGGACATGACGTGTTTTATTTTGACTCTCAGGAAAACATGATGCTGGATGAGAAGAACAACATCAAGCTCATCGACTTTGGTCTCTGTGCCAAACCAGAGGTTCGTGTCTCTCCCAAGACTGTAGTGTATACTTAAATCAAGCGTGCCATTCAGAGAGTCTAGTAAGGTGGTGTGCTTACCCCCATCCATCATGCTAAAGCCTTGCACACATGGTGTCCATAATTAGTTTCAGTGATCAGTTAGGACAGGACATCACAGAGCCATGCTGGTTCAGTTTGTGTGTTGTGTTGCAGATGCGAGTCAACAGTTGGACCTTCGGTTGATAGAAATCTGTTTTGTTGTAGGGTGGATTGGGTACTGCTCTGATTGAGGGCTGTGGAACCCCTCCCTACATGGCACCAGAAATCATTGATGATAAACCCTATCATGGTGCAGAGGTAGGTGTGTGTGGGGTGTGTCCCCAGGTTATTCCTGATAAACTTCAATTGAAAAGTCTCTAAATCCAAGGTGTTCAGTCCCCTCTGTAGCCCCATTCATGAGTTATTCTATGAGGTCTGGATGAGGGGACTGACCAGGGTAAAGCATGGTTAAAAAAAGACAATGAATGTGTGTGTGTGTGTGTGTGTTTAGGCAGATGTTTGGAGCCTGGGTGTTGTCCTATATGTCATGCTGTGTGGCTATTTCCCGTTCGGCGGTGACGACTTTGAGGAGCTCCATGAACAAATCACTGTAAGTTCTGGAACTACAATGAAACACCATTGGCATACACGTCTTGTTACGATTATGAAACAGAATCCATTATTTAATGCTCAGCAGCATGTTAAACATACAGTAAAAGTAACAGTAATGGCTTGTGGTGATGTTCTTTGATCAGATGTGATAGTTTTGCTCTGTGTTTCCTCAGAAAGGACATTATGACACTCCTGACTGGCTGTCTCCTGGTTCTGTACTGCTGATTAAGGAAATGCTGCAGGTGTGTGTTTATGGTGTGTTTAATGTGAGCAAAGTGGGTGTGTGTTTCTCTGTGGGCTTCATCACCTGAAGTTCTTGTATCTTGTCCTGTAGGTGGTTCCAGAGCGGCGCATAAAGGTGGAGCATCTGCTGGATCATGAGTGGGTAATGAAGGGGTACAGCAGCCCTGTGGAATGGCACAGCACATGCCAGGTACAACATCCACCCTAGACATAGTACAGTGACATGATGGAGATCCACCGTACAGAAGATTGTATCTTTATTATCTCACATACTCATATATTTGTGTGTGTGTGTGTTTGTGTCTCAGCTGGATCATCTAGATGAGGAGAGCATCACCGAGATGGCTGTGATGTTCAGACAGTCCAACCAAAGCACCAAGCAGCTGGTGTCTGAGGTACATTTTAGTACTTCTATCTGCATCAACACATGCTGAAATGTAGACACATATTTATTAATATTGAGGTTCTTGTGCTCCGTCTAATAGAGATGTGTGTGTGTGTGTGTGTGTGTGTGCAGTGGAAGTTTGATCAGACCACACGTATCTTTTGCTCTTGAGAAGGAAGCAGCGCAGTAGTCCAGTGTGTAGCTGAGCGGATGTGTAAGAAATCCAGGTAACATTCCCACAATCAGTGTATTTTACCTGATAAACGCTGCTCCACATGCTCATCTGTCCAAACACTACAGCTTCTGGAATGTTCTTACACCTCTTCTTGTTTTATTTAGCAGGAGACGTCGTCGGCGCATCAAGGAAGGACGATGGTGGAGCCGTCCAATCAGGACACGTTACATCTCAATTTCACATTTCAGTGATTGTTGCAGATGTTTCTCTCTAACCCATCCGCTCTCTCTCTCTTCTTTTACCAGAACGATGCATTTTGGGTATCTGTGTGTGACTGGTTAGAGGAACTCCACTGAGGTGCCGCCCTTGTTGATTCACACAGCTGTATGAGAAGTGTAGAACATGGATGACCAGGATCAACAAGCATCAAAATCTTATAACATTAAATAATAAATAAATAAACTTACTGAATATATGAAGGTGCATGGATGTTCATTTTTACAATAGCAACACAACGTTTCCGACATGTTACAGAACATTGAACTCAGCAGTGAAGATACAGACCTACTGTCAGCTCACTCAGAGCAGCCTGAGATCGTTACCCTAAAACTTAATGAACTCATATCTCCTAAAGAGACAGTAAACTATTAACAACCATTTTATAATACACGAGGTCCAGTTACAAAATACACTATATTGCCAAAAGTATTCACTCACCCATCCAAATCATTGAATTCAGGTGTTCCAATCACTTCCATGGCCACAGGTGTATAAAACCAAGCACCTCGCCTTGTCGCTCTCAGAAGCTCAGTGAATTCCAGCGTGGTACTGTGATGCCACCTGTGCAACAAGTCCAGTCGAGAAATTTCCTCACTACTAAATATTATACAGTCGACTGTCAGTGGTATTCTAACAAAGTGGAAGCGTTTGGGAACAAAGTGGTACCACGTAAAATGACAGAGCGGGTCAGCGGATGCTGAGGAACATAATGCACAGAGGTCACCAACGTTCTGCAGAGTCAATCACTACAGACCTCCAAACTTCATGTGGCCTTCAGATGAGCTCAAGAACAGTGTGTAGAGCTTCATGGAATGGGTTTCCATGGCCAAGCAGCTGCATCCAAGCCTTACATCACCAAGCGCATGGACTAAAGCATGCCGCCACTGGACTCTAGAGCAGTGGAGACGTGTTCTCTGGAGTGATGAATCACATTTCTCTACCTGGCAATTCAATGGAGTTTGGGTTTGGCGGTTGCCAGGAGAACAGTACTTGTACAAGTGTGGTGGAGGGGGGATTATGGTGTGGGGGTGTTTTTCAGGAGTTGGGCTTGGCCCCTTAGTTCCAGTGAGAGAAACTCTTAATGCTTCAGCATACCAAGAGATTTTGGACAATTTCATGCTTCCAACTTTGTGGGAACAGTTTGGGGATGGCCCTTTCCTGTTCCAACATGACTGCGCACCAGTGCACAAAGCACAAAGTCCTTAAAGACGTGGATCAGCAGTTTGGTGTGAAAGAACTTGACTGGTCTCAACCAGATAGAACACCTTGAGATGAATTAGAGCGGAGACTGTGAGCCAGGCCTTCTTGTACAACATCAGTGTCTGACCTCACAAATGCACTTCTGGATGAATGGTCAAAAATTCCCATAAACACACTCCTAAACCTTGTGGAAAGCCTCTCAGAGGAGTTGAAGCTGTTATTGCTGCAAAGGGTGGCCAACATCATATTAAACCCGGTGGATTAAGAATGGGACGTCACTCAAGTTTTCTGTTATTCCTCAAAGAAATTGATTGAAGTCAGGATTTCTCGTTGTGATGTTTTGCTTTAATCTTCACTGTAAGTGTGCAGACTCTTAAATGGTTTTTGTGCTGCCATGCAGCTGGTTGAATGGAGTTAGTGTAGAATCATGTACAAAGATCTAAAGGAAGAATAGGTTAGCTGGCCGGTTAGCTCAGTTGGTTAGTGCGTGGTGCTAATAACTCCAAGGTTGCGGGTTCGATCCCCATATGGGCCACCCCTACCTTAATGATTAAAGGTAGCATGGTTGAGAGAGAGTCAGGTGAGCATGTGCTGCGTGTCAGGACTTTCTAACCTGAGTATTTTAATCAATGAAAGTAAGAATATCATCCTGTTTTTCTGCCATCTTCAATTCTGGCTTTATTTCACCTAATGAACGTGGCATGACCTTTATAAATGCTTACAATCCATTTTATCAATGGCAATAAAAAAAAAAAAAGAACTGCTGTGTAATTTAGTGAATTCTTGCACTGCACATGGCAGAAGACTAAAAGAAATTTAGACCGTATAGAATAAAAGTATTAGGAAAGTAGGAGGTTAAAAGCATCAGCTTTCATTTATTCTTAAAAGAAAAATACATGAACCTCAGTCATCTCACACAAAGATCTGTTCTGCTCAACAACAGTAAAGCTCTCCATCGTTTCTGTGTGGCAGCTCCATAACTGAAGGGCTGTCAGTGTGGAGTGCTGCTCCATCCCAAAATATAATCGCAAATCATTGTTTACAGCGCCATCTAACAGCCAACTTGCTCTTAAATTACTAATTATTAACTTTTGGGCTTAAGTCAGACCTCACTGTGTGGTTCCATGGTGTAATGGTTAGCACTCTGGACACAAATCCAGAGTCAAAGCCAAAAAGAAAAATACACACACACACACACACACACACACACACACACACAACTTCAGACTTTACTTTTACATCTCAGATTTTTTAAACTTACGTGATTGATATAATTCTGAGCTAATTTAGAAGTTTTTAGTCAGTAATTAAAAGTAATTTTAGTTAAAACATTGCCACCCAAGTATCAAAATAACAAACTATTCCACTGTTAAACTGCACTGAGTTAAGTTTAGGACCCAGTTGGCCGGTAGATGGCGCTGTGAACAATGATTTGCCTTCTAGTGTTACAGTTTGGCATAGAGCAGTCACATGTGGAACACTATTCTATACTCAGCATTGATAACAGTGTTTTTACCTAAATAAAACCAGGTTCCACTGAGATTTGAACTTAGATCTCTGGATTCAAAGGCGAGAGTGCTAACCATTACACCATGGAACCACACTTAAGCCCAAAAGTTAATAATTAGTCATTTAAGAGCAAGTTGGTTGTTAGATGGCGCTGTAAACAATGATTAGCGATTATATTTTGGGATGGAGCAGTCACATGTGGAACACTATAACACTAGTGCTATTATGATATTCAAGCTGGATGAATGGATGGAAATTAACATGTCATTTAAGGTGACTCTAAACTAGCACAAGCAATTGTGATGCTCTGTTGTACTGCACATGCGCTGAATGCTACCATCCTGAAACTGCTAATGTTTCTCAATCTTGGACCTCACACCGGGCCCCAAATAAAAGCAGTAAGGTCCCACCGAGATTTGAACTCAGATCACTGGATTCAGAGTCCAGAGTGCTAACCATTACACCATGGAACCCTGACACCACAAAAACTAAACGTAATGATTCGCCATTTGCTGAGTAAATAAAACAAAAAAGAAAAATTAACACAACTTTAGACTTTACTTTTACATCTCAACTTATTTAAACTACGTGATTGATATAATTGACTGAAATCAATAGAAAAAACTGAGGTAATTTAGAAGTTTTAAACACTAAATAAAAGAAGAAGTTTTTAGTCAGTAATTAAAAGTAATTTTAGTTAAACATTGCCACCCAAGTATCAAAATCACAACAAAACGTTCCACTGTTGGAAAATGGCACTAAGTAAACAATGACTTGCCACTTTGTGTTCTAATTTGGCATAGAGCAGTCATATGTAAAACACTATTTATTCTCTACTCAGCATTGATAACAGTGTTTTTACCTAAATAAAGCCAGGTTCCACCGAGATTTGAACTCAGATCACTGGATTCAGAGTCCACAGTGCTAACCATTACACCACGGAAGCACGAAAGATAAACAATTCAGCACAAAGGTTAATAATTACACCATTAACTCTACATGTTTAATGTAGTGTTTATGGTATTTAAGCTGGATGAATAGATGGAAGTTAACATGTTAGATATCCCAAGTTGCAAAAACTCATTTCAGGGCAAAAAAAAAAGCTAAAAACCTCTCGCACACAGCAAAGGATATGGGTGATAACAAAATTTTTTGGAGCTGCTAACTGAACTGTGTACTAAAAGAAATTTAGACAGTGTAGAATAAAAGTATTAGGAAAGTATGAGGTTAAAAGCATCAGCTTTTATTTATTCTTAAAAGAAAAATACATGAACCTCAGTCATCTCACACAAAGATCTGTTCTGCTCAACAACAGTAAAGCTCTCCATCGTTTCTGTGTGGCAGGTCCATAACTGAAGGGCTGTCAGTGTAGAATCGTGTTTGTGGGTACATGCCCTGTGCTTGCACCTCGGCTGGTTAGCTCAGTTGGTTTGAACGTGGTGCTAATAACGCCAAGGGCGTTGGTTAAAGCCCTGTGCGAGCCACACCCACTTTAGGACTTAAACTAACAAACAAGTGCTCTTCCTCTAACTAGCAGTTCCTATTGAGCGGGGCTTCAAACGTTGTCTCTGACAAGTGTGAGTTATTTTTAATGCTCCTCTCATTCAGGTCAGAAACATGTGATTATTGCAATTTGCCAAACTTAATTACCCTGCTGTAAAGGTTAGCAAGTCATGTGACCCATGTGTACCGTCCAATGAAACAGCTGTGCGCATGTCTCTGTGGTGCAATCGGTTAGCGCATTTGGCTGTTAACCGAAAGGTTGGTGTTTTGAGCCCACCCAGGGACGAGTGTCTTTTATCCTACAAGCACAAATATCCACCTGATAAGTCACCGGGGACTGGCTGTCCAAAGTGGAAGAATGACCTTTTGGTTTCTGTAGACATTAAATGAAGATACTAACCCAACTTGGGGCTCGACCCCACGACCCTGAGATTAAGAGTCTCATGCTTTATTGACTGAGCTAGCCGGGCTTAAGCACTGTATCAGGACAGACAGCTCATCGGTCAGACCATTCACTAACATCACGACCAGATTAAGAACTAATTCACAGTTTACAAACAAACTAAGTTCAAAATAATCAACAGAAACAGAAACAGACTTAGGCTGTGTCCGAAATCGCATACTTACTGAGTACGTACTAGATTGGAGGAAGTATGCACCACTCGGCCGGTAAAGAAGTACGTACTTTCAGTACAGAAGTGTGCAGTATGCACACAACACCCGTACGTACTACGTCCGCCATCAACGTCAAGTGACAATAGTTACAGACCGCATGCTCATTTCAAGCTCCACTCGCCAAAATTTTGGGTATTTATCGTCTTTATTTGCGCCACTTACTGATTAATCTATAGTCATGTATCCCGACTCCACAGTGAGACGGCAGAGAGTAGTAAATCACAGAAGAGAACTAAGAAAGTTATTGATTTTTTACCTCAGAGATAATGTAAGTACTGCTAACCTGTTTAGCAACAGTATACTACATTACCATGATTAGACTACTACAATGAAAATCGTCTGTGCACGACATTGTGCACAAAATGAGTAGGGCTGTCAGAGGGCTCGTCAGGAGGATCATCACCCTACCAACTGGTGATGAACTAGAGTGTGTAGGAGCTGGGTTTGCCCACTTGGCCGGATCCGAATGTTTTAGAGTGGCAGTTGGTGCTACTGATGGGTGCCACATTCGAATAAAACCTTTGTCTGCCAACGCACAGTGCTACCTAAACAGGAAGCTGTTCCACTCAATTCAGCTTCAAGCCATCTGTGACCACCTGGGGAAGTTCAGAGACATTTTTGTTGGTTACCCTGGGTCGATTCATGATGCAAGGGCACTAAAGAACAGCCCTGTGTATAAAGAGGGCTTATACCCACCTGCAGGACGATAAATTTTTGGGGATGGGGGTTATCCCTGCATTAATACACCCATCCGGCTCCTGACCCCCTATCAAGAGCCTGTGCAGAACCCTTGAGGTGAGCCCTGTCTTCGCCCCGGAGGTTGTTGCATGCTGTGCGGTGCTCCACAACCTCTGTATCACTCATGGAGACATCATTGAGCCAGAATTAACAGATGTACATGTTGACCAACCAGAGCCTGTAATTAATGACATTACATCAGGTGAAGATGGAAGAAAGCATCTGGCTGCAGCTGTCTCAGCACCACAGCACAGCATACCAGCTCTTTATGAGCATGATTATATTTAGAAAAATGTTTTGTTAACAGTTATTGATTGTCTCTTGACATTAACAGTTTATGCATTAATTAAAAGTAAAACTTGAATATTTTTTTAATTACAATTTCAAATTTTTACATTTTTTCTATTTTTAATTAAGGTTAAATGAAAAAGAAAATCCTTTATTTCCATTATTTGCCAACACATTTTCTTTCTCACAACATACAATAATACTACAACACTTTTTCATTTTCAATTATTTATTTTTTCATTAGAATCTGTAGGATTTTAATAAACCTTTCCTCTCTCTCTCTCTCTCTCGCCTCCCTATCTCTCCTTTCCTTCCTCATTCTTGCTTCCTGGTCTCTCCTCTCCTCTCTCTCTCGCGTCTCTCGCTCTCGCTTTTCCTCTCTCTGATGTGTCTCTTCTTTCCTCCCTCTCCTCAGCCTCTCTCCATCTTCTCTCCTCGTTCTCTGCTGCTTCTATCTCCCTCTCATTTTCCCTTTCTTCCATCTCCCTCAGATACTCTACTAAATCTTTCTCCCCTCGTCTCTTTTTGGCTGTGGTTTCCATGCTTCTCGAGGATGGTGAAGCTTCAGCAGCATCCTGGCCGGATGAGGAAATAAGGGTCGGTGGGCTAATTGATGGTCTCCCACCTATTGCCTCATCCATATCCACGTACCATTTCCAGGATGCTGCTGTTGCTTCACCACCCTCTGTACTTACCCCAGTAGGTGGACACTTAAGTTCCTACAAGATTCATAACCACAGTAGATGGACCTTAACTTGTATTACAAATCTTTTCTGATATTTTTACTGAAGATCTTACCAACAAACGAAGCTTACTTTGTATTTTTGTTTGAGGTTCTCCCACTTTTTCTTTACATAAGTGGGAGTCACCTTCCCCTGCATTTGGTTCTCCAACACAAAGGCTCTACAATATAATGCACATAACAGTTATTAATGTATAGCATACACTGCTTCAAAAAAAGTTTAGTCATTAAAAGTTTTTAATGCTTTGAAAAAGTTTGCAAAACTTAAATACTAAAACTTGTCTTTATACCACCCTTTGTAATTATTATTATGCATAAGATGTAACACAAATTTTGTTATGTCAAACAAACAGTCACTTACTCAAACCCTTGAACCGCTGCATTCTGTTTTCCAGTGAAGAGGGCCTGGTTGGCCACTCTCCACCGGATAAGATTTTTAGTGTCTTCATCAGACCCTGCAATATCAAACATTAGTTTTAAAAGGGATTTCTAATGTGACTGTGTAGCAACATTACAACAATCATGAATATTTAGCCTCAACAACCCCAAAGCTAGATATATCTACCTTCCTAAAGATAGTTTAGGATAGCCCATCACTAGCATTACAGATAAAATTAAATGAATCTATAGATAGATCATTTATTACAGCAGCTCAATATATATTAATGCAAAGTATTATAGTAAGCAAGTATTAAAGTATGCAAGTATTCAAATTATTGTATGCAAGTATTAAGTACACATGTAATATTGTACAACATTATGTAGTTAAATACATTGAATAAAAAGTAGTATATCGATTTTATTGTCCTACCAGAATGACAACGTTTGAAGCCCAGGTCAATAGGACTTGCTAGTTAGAGAAGTCTCACTTGTTTGTTAGTTTAAGTCCAATAGGGGGTGTGACCCGTATGGGGCTTGAACCCACGACCTTGGCATTATTAGCACCACACTTTAACCAACTGAGCTAACCGGCCGATGTGCAAAGGCAGGTCATATACCCACATACCCGATTCTACACTGACAGCCCTTCAGTTATGGACCTGCCACACAGAAACGATGGAGAGCTTTACTGTTGTTGAGCAGAACAGATCTTCGTGTGAGATGTGAAATGAAGCCAGAATTAAAGATGGTAGAAGAACAGGGTGATATTCTTACTTTCAGTGAATAAATTACTCAGGTTAGAAAGTCCTGATACACAGAACATGCTCACCTGACTCTCTCTCAGCCATGCTACCTTTAATCATTAAAGAGGGTGTGGCCCGTACGGGGATCGAACCGCGACCTTGGGGTTATTAGCACCGCGCTCTAACCAACTGAGCTAACCGGCCAGTTCATCTGTTCTCTGTTTAGATCTTTGTACATAATTCTACACTAACCCCATTCAACCAGCAGCACAAAAACCATTTGAGATTCTGCACACTTACAGTGAAGATCTGTAAAAATGAGTGACTCCTAAACTGAATTTGTTTGTTATTGCACCAGAAATGCAGCAGTTTCATGTTATTTTAATGATCCGAGATCTCAGTCTTACTTCAGACATCTCTGTCTAGTCATTTCTTATGTTCAGACTTTCTTAATACACATCTAAGAGGTTTTGTAGGTTCTTATATGTGTGAACTATCTAAACTATACTGTATTGTGGTACATTCATTCAGTCTTCATCAGTTTAGACCCGCCCACTTAACCACCAATTTGCCTCCACAGTGAGCCTGTATAGAGAGATATTTGATTTTTTGTATACCGTCCAATGAAACAGCTGTGCTGTTAGCTGTGCGCATGTCTGTGTCACAATCGGTTAGCGCGTTCGGCTGTTAACCGAAAGGTTGGTGGTTCGAGCCCACCCAGGGACGAGTGTCTTTTATTGCACAACCTGCCTGTTGATCAAACGATTAAACCTCAGTGTAGATTATCTGGAAACAGATGCTCTTCATATAGAAATATGCTTTACATTTGCTTGATGGTAATAACTCTTAGTGAAGTCTTAATGAACAATTAAAACATCAATTCAGGTTGTTTTTAGTTCAACTGGGAAAAAATATTAACAGTAGCTAAACTTCCTAAAACCCAGAATCTACACGTACAAATCCTACATTCATTCCACAAAGTTCACAAACATGATTTAATGAGTGAAAACTTGATGTTTGGAGCCTCTCTGGTGTGCAGGCTGGTACTGTGTATCAGCACTACTTACTGCATGCAGGACCTGAGTCGTATCTGCTCCAGTCACTGGTTGGCGGCATTAAGCTCAGTCAAGAACTTTAAGAAATATATAGTTTAGATAGTTCACACATATAAGAACCTACAAAACCTCTTAGATGTGTATCATTAAAGTCAGTTTCAGCTGCTTGAATGGAGTTAGTGTAGAATTATGTTATACAAAGATTTAAAGTGACTACGTGAATTGGCCAGTTAGCTCAGTTGGTTAGAGCATGGTGCTAATAACGCCAAGGTCGCGGGTTCGATCCCCGTACGGGCCACACCCACTTTTGGACTTAAACCAATGAGCCTTCTCCAACTACCAGATCCTATTAACCTGGGCTTCAAACGTTGTCTCTGACAAGTGTGAGATCTTTTTACTGCCCCTCTCATTCAAGTCAGAAACATGCCATTATTTCACTTAGCCAAACTTAATGACCCTTCTGTAAATGGTTTAATGTGCACACTGCTGCTACTGGCTTGTTTTTCTTTTCTACAATGTAAGTTCATACCTTCAGGTTCATGTTATTTGAGATCTCTCTATGGCGTCAGATTATTGCCAAAAGTCGAGAGCACATTTTATTTGTGCGCGAGCAGGATTTTCTCAGCTCTCGCACGAATTCACCCCGCTCGCTCACGAATAAGTTGTGCTCGCGCACGAAATTGCACGCGCGCGCTCGAAACGCTGCTCTCGCGCTCAGATCGTATACGCGCACTCAAAACAAACTGCGCTCGCGCTCAAATATTTCTTGCTCGCTCTCATAACTGCACTTGTCCTCACGCTCGGAGTTTGCACGTTAAAACAGTGCCAAAAGTCGTCGACCAATCAGAATGTGTTTTCGGCTTCGACCAATGAGCCCCAACTTCCCGTTGTAAAGAGAGTAATGGACAATCAACGACCTCAGGTAAGATGATTAATTATTTTAATTTTAGACTTAGTTTAGAGTACATCAAATCATCATTTTAAAAGGGTAGAATTTGTTAAAGCTTTAACAATCAGGCATATTCTGACTATAATCATCTTTTAACCTCTATGTCTAATTATCTTAGATTTCTTGTTGTCTAGGCCTTACTAAGACATAAAGCTTTGGAGGGGTAGCTGCATAAATAGCAGTATGTAGTAAGCAGTCTGCCTTATGTATTGATCTGAATTATTTACAGTTCATTTGCACACATGAAATGATTATTATTGATTAATTAGTGGGAACAAATTATATTCCTTAAGATATATTAAATGCCCTCAGGCAAATTCACATGTTGGTGAGTGAACATGTGGAAACCAGAATGTCATCCATCAGAGTACAGACAGTTCCACAAGTGACTGAACTTAAATCCATGCTAGGATTCCCACTGGCCACATTTGAGCATACTGGCACAAATGTCCTTGATTGTCTAAGTTATACATTTCTTCAACATATATTTCCCTACACTGTTTATTGTTTCTACATTTTAAGGCTATTGTTGTCCTTGAATTCTATACAGCTACCACTTTTTCACAGATGTTATTCAGTCAACAAAGTATTACATTTTAAATAATTTATTTTGTCTTACAGAATTGAAAGGCTGTTGGTTGATGTGTGGACAGCTGTGACCTCCACATATTATGATATCCTGCACAATGTTGAACAAGTTGAGATGCTGGACATTGCAAATACCCTGCATCTCTTTCTGGTACACCTTGTGTTTCTTCCCCGACCTTCAGATCTTTGTTGAAGGCTGGAACCACCATCCCCTTTCATGACCCCGGAACAAATGTGGCAAATGTAACTTTTGTACTGACTCTGACTTGT
Source organism: Trichomycterus rosablanca (assembly GCF_030014385.1). Classification (NCBI taxonomy): domain Eukaryota; kingdom Metazoa; phylum Chordata; class Actinopteri; order Siluriformes; family Trichomycteridae; genus Trichomycterus; species Trichomycterus rosablanca. Next base: position 20,853,542 of record NC_086001.1, on the reverse strand, counting down.
ACTGACTCTATTCTCATAGATACTTGTACTGACTCTATTCTCATATATATTACATATAAATAAATAACAGTACACAGTTTGTTTTACTTATTTATTGAATGAGTACAAATATCCACAGACAAATACTGAGCTATTGAAAGAATGTTCTTGGACAAAGAGAGGGAGAACCAGCTGTCTTAACCATAGGTGGTAAAGTCTGCATTAGCCTGTTCAGAAAGAAACACCAAAAAGCAAAATAAGCATTGACTTTTGTATAGATTGCAATGTTTCTTGGTATGTACATTTACATACCACTCTGCAAATGTATTTATAGAAGTGTAGTCAATCATATTTTTACTACAGCTTAAACACACACAAGCTGGTGTTATTATAGCAGGTGAACAAAGCAGAATTAGAATTAAGGTCCATATTTAATGCATTAACTCAATAATTATAACGGTGTCCTAATATGACAGTATTGTCCTTATAATTTAATTATAGGAGTAATAAAAATAAAGATAATATCAAATACATTGTTATCTTTTTCCACACTAGCTGGCATGAATTTCTATATAATCCAATGGAAAATATATTTGACACACTGAACATAAAGCCTAAATAAAAACATTAGCGTTAACAATATCAATACACAATAAGTGCACCATATTAAATGCAGACTTGTTGGTACTATGATACTGTTGATATTGCAGATATGTTTTCACCTTACTGCTTGTTGTTCTAACACTACTTGCTTCCTTGCTGGATTCTGGTGGGGGGAGGGGAACGCTGTCATTGTATGTGGCTTTTTCTCGAGCACTGCAAATGATTCAGAAACCTACATTTAAAACATTACATTATGCATGGTAAATATGCAATGTTCACACTTTATAATAGTAAATAAAGCAAAAGCATGACATACTGTAAGATATCAAAAACTATCAAATTGTTGTAATAATAAAAAAAACAGCAAAACATTTTATTTCAAAGAGTTGAAGTTAAATTATTTAATGTGTCATGTTTGATATTCTAGTCTTGGTTGGGAGAGTGAACATAATGTTCACTATCGTGTTAGAGATAGTTCATCATATCATTTAGGTGGCTATAGCTTCCAGATCTACCCACTTTGATTTACTAAAATAGCCCATTTTTGTACTGTGGCACTAAACTCGTGAACACATTAACTTTACTGTATAAAGGCTTTACTTTATTAATTAACATGTAAAATACACAAAAGCAGTTTTATCAAGTTATGGGTACCGCTTTAGCTAGCTTTACAAAGTCAAATTTGATTGAGTTTATATTCACATAATGACACAAAGTTAACTTTACATTCTCTTTAACACTTTTTTTTTTATTAAAAAATAGTCTAAAATAAAATAATTATTAATCTTACCTGAGGTCGTTGATTGTCCATTTGTCTTCACAACGGTTCACTCTCTCCGACCAATGAAAATGCAGGGGAAGTTGGAGCTCGTTGGTCGAAGCCGAAACACATTTTGATTGGTCAACGACTTTTGGCACTGTTTTAACGTGCAAACTCCAAGCGCGAGGGCAAGTGCAGTTATAAGAGCGAGCAGGAAATATTTGAGCGTGAGCACAGTTTGCTTTGAGTGCGCGCATACGATTTGAGCACGAGAGCAGCGTTTCGAGCGCGCGCATGCAATTTCGTGCGCAAGCACAATTTATTCTTGAACGAGCAGGGTGAATTCGTGCGAGAGCAGAAAAAATCCTGCTCGCGCACAAATAAAATGTGCTCTCGACTCTTGGCACTAATCTGACGCCATAGTCTGGCTAGTATCCACGAATTGCTAATGCGGTCAAGCCAGACTCCATATTTACAGAATACGTTCTGTTTATTTGCGAAGTTTTGGCACTAAATTAGCTCCATAGCCTACACTTTAAATTTTAGTGAGTATCTAAACCCTGTTTTACAGTACTGATCACATTATCTACACTTTAAGTTTTAGTGTGCATCTAAACCCTGTTTTACGGTACCAGTCACATTGTCTACACTTTACGTTTTAGTGTGCATCTAAATCCTGTTTTACAGTACTGATCACATTGTCTACACTTTAAGTTTTAGTGCGCATCTAAACCCTGTTTTACGGTACTCATCACATTGTCTACGCTAGGTTTTAGTGCCCATCTTAACCCTGTTTTACAGTACTGATCACATTGTCTACACTTTAAGTTTTAGTGCGCATCTAAACCCTGTTTTACGGTACTCATCACATTGTCTACGCTAAGTTTTAGTGCCCATCTTAACCCTGTTTTACGGTACTGATCACATTGTCTACACTAAGTTTTAGTGCGCATGCAAACCCTGTTTTATGGTAGTGATTACACTGTCTACACTAAGTTTTAGTGCGCATGCAAACTCTGTTTTACGGTAGTGATTACACTGTCTACACTAAGTTTTAATGCGCATCTAAACTCTGTTTTATGGTACTCATCACATTGTCTACACTTAAAGTTTTAGTGTGCATCTGAACCCCGTTTTACGGTACTGATCACATTGTCTACACTTTTGTTTTTGTGAGCTTCTAAACCCTGTTTTACGGTACCGGTTACGTTAATAAATTTGCATATATAAATTAAATATTTAGACTAACATATATGGACTTAACATATAAAACCATGTAAAAATGAATCCTATAGATATATTTAATACATGTACATACACACATTTTACTATGGGTATTTTATATATGTCATAAACTTATATCTACACATATACAGAGGATACATGTATGTTATAATAATAGATCACCTTACAGGTTACATATGTGGTAAAACCATTATTGATATGGGGCAGATATGTCATATATTACATTTCTATGTAGGTGCAAAGTTATTATTGTGAGTGTTTGTGTATTTAATACAGAGTTAGTGTGTGTATGTAGCATCCAGAACTTTTACTGAACGAAAATAATGAAACTATTAAAACTGATTAGCAGCGGATAGTTTTATTAGCTGTAGAGTGAGAAGCTGTTTCTGTTCATCTTTACTGAAGTGAATCGAAGCAAAAGCATGAAACTCAAATGCACCTGAAGTTGATTTGTTAGTGTAATGAGACGTGACTTTCCCAGTTCTGTTTAAACGCTTTGCATAGTGGCGGCAGCAAATCCTGAAACCAGTCTGGTAGAGGACTGGAGGGAAGATGTGACTGGTCAATTTTACAGTAATTTGAAATTGATCTCTCGATCTCTCACTGAATTACTATTAATTGGCTTTCTGCAGATTTATAGCTGGACCATCAACACTCCAGCAACAAGCAGAGGGAGACAAAGAGGCTTCAGCACTCCGCTGTTGTAGATGTCTTGAAGCGTTGGCAGACTACATCTAATGATCCTCTCTGCTGTCCTGATTATACGCTGGAGTTTGGCTCGTTCCTGTGATGTACAGGAACCAAACCAGGCGGATGGATGATGTGAGGATGGACTCAATGATCGATGTGTAAAACAAGTGCTCTCTGCTGAGCCCTCCTGGCGACAAAGAGTTTGTTCCTTTCCCACTTTAGGTCCCTGGATAAGGTGGTGCCCAGGAACTTGAGTGACTCCATGCTCCATCTCAGCATGGGTTGTAAAAGGTAATACGTGGCTAATAGGATCATACTGGATTGTACTAGTTTTAGTTTGTTTAAGATAAAGCTAATTTAAGATCTTTAAGATCTATTGCTGTTCTAACAGTGGCAAAGAGAAAACTGAAGTCTGAACTATCAAATTTCTCAGATTTTACTCTTAACTTTGTTGGTTTGATGGTGTGGCTGTAAAATCTCCAGTGGTTCACAACTTAGGGGAACTTTTTGACTTTTCCCTCTCCTTTGAACCTCATATTAAGGCCTTGGTTAAAAGTTCTTCTTCACACCTTCTCAATATTGCTCTCCTGTGCCCTTACACTCTCACACTGTTAAGAGGGTTTGGATTAGGAACCACAATGCGAACACAACCACAGACACTGAAGCAGAGTTTAAAAGGTTTATTTAGAACCACAGTCCAGACAGAGAACCAGGGAACGAGGGCGGAAGCGAGGGTACCAGTAGCGGCGCTTGGGGCTTGGAGGCTGACAGTAACCACAGGAGGCAGGGTTATGAGAGATTCAGGAACCAGGCGGAGAAGGCAGGAACACAGGAACGAAGAGCAGGCTGGGATCCAGGAACCAGACAGATAAGGCAGGAACACAGATTGGACGGTTTGACCGGTTTCAACTGTGAGACGTGGAAAGTAGGATGAATCCGCATATGTTTGGGCAACTTGAGCCGGACAGTAGTGGGGCTGATGATCCTTTGGACGGTATAAGGTCCAATAAAACGAGGCGCCAGCTTCCTGGACTCAGAGTGTAGGGGTATGTTTCTGGAGGACAACCACACTGACTGGCCCGGGAGATACTGCGGACTAGGTTTTCTGTGGCGGTTGGCCGAACGCTGGGTGACGGTCTGGGACTTAAGCAGGGTAGCTCGTACGGACCTCCAGATCTTCCTGCAGCGCCGAAAGTGGTGCTCAACTGAGGGAACTGCCACCTCTGCCTCTTGTTCAGAGAATAGTGGTGGCTGGTAGCCAAGGGAGGCCTCAAACGGGGATCGGCCAGTGGCAGAGCAGGTGAGGGTATTATGGGCATATTCGGCCCACGCGAGGTGGGTGCTCCAGAGAGAGGGGCTGTTGGCCGACATACAACGCAGGGCGGCTTCCACCTCCTGGTTAGCTCTTTCCGCTTGCCCGTTGGATTGGGGGTGGAAACCGGACGAGAGGCTGACTGTGGCTCCCAGGGCTTTACAGAAAGCACGCCAGACCTGGGACACAAATTGAGGACCGCGGTCGGATACAATGTCCAGGGGAATACCGTGGATCTTGAAGACCTGGTCGAATAAGAGCTGAGCCGTCTCAAGGGCTGAAGGGAGCTTGGGTAAGGCTACCAGCCGAACCGCCTTGGAAAAACGGTCCACTACCGTCAAAATGGTCGTCATTCCCTGAGACTCCGGAAGGCCAGTGACAAAATCCAGGGCGATGTGAGACCAGGGACGTCCAGGGACAGAAAGAGGCTGGAGCAGACCGGCGGGGGGGGTGTGAGAGGACTTACTGCGGGCGCAGGTGGCGCAGGCAGCCACAAACTCCCTGGTGTCTGCTTCCAGGGAAGGCCACCAGAAGTGACGCCTAAGGAGGGACTCTGTGCGATTAGCTCCAGGATGGCTGGCGAAATTGGAGCAGTGTCCCCATCTGAGGACAGCCGGTCGTACAGCAGTCGGGACAAACAGGCGGTTGGAAGGCCCATCTCCAGGGTCGGGTTCCTGTTCTAGGGCTTCTTTAATAGCTTCCTGGATATCCCAGGTGACCCCGGCTAGGACGCAATTGGAAGGCAAGATGGAGTCGTCGGAGGGTGGAGTGTCCTCGGAAATGAACTGGCGCGAGAGCGCGTCAGGTTTGGTGTTGCGGGAGCCTGGGCAGTAAGTCAGGGTAAAGTCGAAACGACTAAAGAATAGAGCCCATCGGGCTTGGCGGGAGTTCAGCCGTTTTGCTGTCTGGACATAAGAAAGATTTTTATGATCTGTCCAGACCACAAAAGGCTGTCTTGCTCCCTCCAGCCAGTGCCTCCACTCTTCCAGGGCGAGTTTGACTGCCAGGAGCTCGTGATTACCTACATCGTAATTTGCCTCCGAGGGGGTGAGCCGTTTGGAGAAGAAGGCACAGGAATGAAGCTTGTTGTCTGGGCTAGAGCGTTGGAAAAGGACCGCTCCAACTCCACAAGAAGATGCGTCAACCTCCACAAGGAATTGCTTCGAGGGATCTGGTTGAGAAAGGACGGGAGCAGAGGTGAACAGAACCTTGAGACGGTCGAAGGCAGTCTGAGCTTCCAGGGGCCAGGAGAAGGGGACTTTGGTGGAGGTCAAGCGAGTTAGGGGGGCCGCTACCCTGCTGTAGTTGCGGATGAAGCTCCTGTAAAAGTTTGCGAACACTAGAAAGCGTTGCAAGGCCTTACGGCAGGAAGGAACAGGCCACTCAGTAATGGCACAGATCTTTTCGGGGTCAGCTTTAATTCGCCCTGGCTGGATGACAAAGCCGAGGAAGGCGATGGAATTCGTGTGGAACTCGCATTTCTCAGCCTTGATGAATAACCTGTTTTCCAACAGGCGAGACAGGACCCACCGGACATGAATGACGTGCTCCTCAGGGGACCGGGAAAAAATCAATATGTCGTCCAAATAAACGAACACGAAAGGGTACAGGAAATCGCGTAGGACGTCATTTACCAGGGCCTGGAAGACTGCGGGGGCGTTGGTCAGCCCAAAGGGCATCACCAAGTATTCGAAATGGCCGAGGGGGGTGTTAAAGGCCGTCTTCCACTCATCACCTTCCCGAATATGCACCAGGTGGTAGGCGTTGCGGAGGTCAAGTTTACTCAAAATAGTAGTACCCTGCAGAGAGTCGAAAACAGAGGACGAAAGCGGAAGGGGATACTTGTTCCTGACCGTGATCTGGTTCAGCGCCCGATAGTCTATGCAAGGCCTCAAGGACTTATCCTTTTTCTCCACAAAGAAGAACCCTGCACCGAGGGGAGAGGAGGAGGGACGGATGAGACCAGTTTCAAGACACTCAGAGAGGTAATTCTCCATGGCTTCACGCTCCGGACGAGACAGGTGGTAAAGACGGCTGGTGGAAAGTGCGGCCCCGAGGAGGAGATTAATAGCGCAGTTGGAGGGCCGGTGGGGAGGAAGAGATCGAGCTCGGTCCTTACTAAATACTTCCTGAAGATCATGATACTCGGAGGGGACCTGGGAGAGGTCAACATCGTCGATGGAAGGAGGGGGGTCGGTACGAGGGCTAGAGGGATGGACTGCTGACTGTAAACACCGGGAGTGGCAGAGATCGCTCCAAGCAGTGATCTTTCCCTGCTGCCAATCAAGATGAGGATTATGTGTTGAGAGCCGTGGGAACCCCAAAACCAGAGGGGACTTGGGAGTCTTGACTACCGAGAAACGGATGGACTCGCGATGATTGCCCGAAAGGACTAGGGTAACCGGGGCCGTACGGTGAGTAATTCGAGCAAACATGCGCCCATCCAGAGCAAAAGCGGTTACAGGGGTGTCGAGAACCTCCAAGACGCACCCTTTTTGGGTGGCAAGGCTTTCATCGATAAGATTGTCCTTCGACCCGGAATCGATGAGTGCAAGGAGGGACACTGGATTCCCGGGGAAGCATAGGGTAGCAGGGACCTGGAGGCGAGGACGAAGAGGTGGGGTAGTGGGTCTTGAGCTCGTCAGAATCCCCACTCCTACTGGCGAGCTTGGAGGCTGACAGTAACCACAGGAGGCAGGGTTATGAGAGATTCAGGAACCAGGCGGAGAAGGCAGGAACACAGGAACGAAGAGCAGGCTGGGATCCAGGAACCAGACAGATAAGGTAGGAACACAGGAGCGAAGAGCAGGCTGGGATCCAGGAACCAGGCAGACAAGGCAGGAACACAGGAACGAAGAGCAGGCTGGGATCCAGGAACCAGACAGATAAGGCAGGAACACAGGAGCGAAGAGCAGGCTGGGATCCAGGAACCAGGCAGACAAGGCAGGAACACAGGAACGAGGAGTAGGCTGGGATCCAGGAACCAGGCAGATAAGGCAGGAACACAGGAGCGAACAGCAGGCTGGGATCCAGAAACCAGGCAGACAAGGCAGGAACACAAGAGCAAAGAGTAGGCTAAAAGGGAACCAGGCAGTGTGCATAGCAAACAGCAACTGACAATCTGGTGGTGACCGAGAGGAAGGCAGGGGCTTATAACAAGGAGGCTGATGAGAAGGTAATTAGGGCCAGGTGAGTCAAATTAAGCAGGGGAGAGATCTATTGGCTGGAATGGGAGGAGAAGTACCTTCAGCCACCACTAGATGTCGCCAAAACCACCAGAGGGGAGGCCACAGAGAACAGCAGCTCAGGAGGAGCTCTTAACACACACGAAGATGCGTTCATCTCGTCCCGTTTAGATCGGTCATCCCAACAAAATCATACAGTATGTTCTTCAGTATGTTCTTTGATGCTCGAGTTCTTTCATATATTACATCACTCCAAATCTTTATCAGCTACACTGGCAACCTGTCCCACTTCATACTCAATTTCAAGTTCTACTCTGTTCTCCTCCACTTTCTGTAGAGGTGCCCTGGGGGGTATTCCAGAAAGCGGGTTAAGTGATTAAACCAGGTAAGTTAACTCAGAATTAACGAAAACTCGGGGTTTTCCATTCCAGAAACCGAGATTAAAGAGAACCTGAGTCAGTTACTATAGCAACTTACGCTCTGAAGCTAACCTGCTCACTGGCAGGTTAACTTAAACCTAATCCGGGGTTACACACACTTTTCTCATGCAAACATGGCGTGTCCTTTTCTCCAGGATCCAGTTGATATCGAAGCGCAAATTATTCGCAGAGCTCTTCATCGCAAACGAGTAATTAGACCCAGATTAGACATACTTTCATTTCCCGATGAATTTCTCCGCGAACGTTACTGTTTTTCCTCGCAGTCAATTATATACCTAAACAATATTCTTAAGCCACACATTTCAAATATTACACATCGTGGATCAGCCCTCACGTCTTTGCAGACTTTATGCATTGCTCTCCGTTTTTTTGCCAATGGATCTTTTTTATACAATGTAGGAGATGCTGAACACATAGGCAAGGCAACTGTATGTCGGTCAGTCCGCAAAGTATGCCTAGCATTAAAACGGCTGTTGTACAATTTTGTGGTGTTCCCTGGGCATAAGCCTATAATGAACATCAAAGAGGAATTCCACAGAATTGCAGGTTTGTCTTTATTAACAAAGATTACAAAATGATCAAACAAATGGGAAGTAAAAGATAAATAGCTCTGCAACATTTAATATTTTAGGATTTCCAAGAGTCATTGGATGCATGGATGGAACCCACATTCCAATTAAAGCACCTGCCGAAAAATGAAGGGGATTATGTAAACATGGGGCCAGTGATAGCTTGGTGGTTAAGGTACTGGACTAGTAAGCAGAAGGTTGCCGGTTCAAGCCCCGCCACCACCACCAAGTCGCCACTGTTGGGTCCCTGAGCAAGGCCCTTAACCCTCAATTGCTCATCGTGTTCCGCTCATTGTGTAAGTCGCTTTGGATAAAAGCGTCTGCTAAATGCTGAAAATGAAAATGAAATGAATGAAATAAACAGAAAATCCTTCCACAGCATTAATATACAAGTAGTGACCAGCATAAATGTACTAATTTTTTAAAAAATAAAAGTCTAACATTTAATACATTACATAAACTTATTGTTCTCCTCCATTAAGATCAACATTATTACAAATGTTGAAGCCAAATGGCCAGGCTCTGTGCATCATGCAAGGATTTTTCACGAGTCTGCACTATACAATAAATTTGATCAGGGTAAGCCTGTGGCACTTTTGCTATGGGTGGGATTCACATTCAGTGTATTGTTACATTGTTTCGGTTTTAAATCACTGCACCCCCTGTGTGCTTACAGGACAATACGACGGCCTCCTTGTTGCAGACAGAGGGTATCCCTGCATGCCATATGTGATGACGCCATACCCTGACCCTGAGCCTGGACCACAGTCACGCTACAACCTGGCCCTCTGCAGAACAAGAGCAAAGGTTGAAATGACAATCGGGATCCTCAAGGCCAGGTTTCAGTGCCTGCGGGGGCTCAGGGTCACCCCAGAGAGGGCATGTGACATTATAGTGGCATGTGTGGTATTGCACAACATTGCCACTATCAGAAGGGAGCAACATCCTGCCATACCCCAAATAAATGATGAGGAGGAACCTCATCTTAATGTACCTGAACACAGAAATGGTCGAATTGTCAGAAATTCAATCTGCAATCACTATTTCTCTGATTGATTATTTTTCACCATTTTCCTTACCCATCTGCCCTTTACAATATAAACTGAGGACAACTTAATTTCTGTTTATGATTTCTTTATTTCCTGAAAAAAAAAAAAAATGCCAACAAGTTAATTTTCTTGTCCTTATTCTTGGTAAGAACATATATACACTCACAGCAACTACTCCCACCTTTAATTTATATTCCAGCAACTCAATTTCCAGTCTTGTCTGTTTTATTTGGAGTTTTATATGTTCCATCTGAAGATCACACTTTTCAATTTGTTTTTTTCAGGTGGACCTTGTATAAATCCTTTACAGCCAACTTGAAAGAAAGAGACAAAAATACCATGTTATGCTAAAATAAATAGCTTTGTGTTCTAAATATTTTAGATATTTATTGAGACATAAACATATTCTTACTGTTCCAAGCTGAGCTTTGGAGGTGGATGGTTCCTCATCAGATTCATGATCACCAATCACATTCTGTTATAGGACAGTCACACACATTACCATGTTTAATCAAATGAAATACCATGGTCAACATATTCAACATATGCAACGTATACTGTACCTCCATAGACCTTCCAGGATCCTCCCACTCTGAGGCAGCAGAGATTGTTTCATCATCATCCTGCAACAGGAATTTTGTTTTTTGTTTAACAGAAAGATATTTATACACATCAAGTAAGATTTAGGAACATTAAGATCACTTACAACTGCAGGAGGCTCATTTGGTTGCACCACACCACCAATCACTGGGGAGATGGCATTAAAACATGTTTAGACTATCAATGCAGTTCTCACAGTTTATGAACTAGAAACTAATAAATGTAATGAACATGCCTTTAACATAAAGAGTTGTGTCCTGGGGGGTTGTTGGCTCAGATGAGCTCCCTCCAGTGATTCCATCAGTTATAGGCCTGCCACTGTTCTGTGACAGTGCAAGCTCCTCTGCCTGGGTGAAAGGCAGTGGTGGTGGCCCCCCTCCTGTTTTTCTTACTTCAGCCTTTTTCCTATTAGCTGCAAAACCATAATCAACTGTAGGGCATACCTAGCTTGATAAAAGTAAGAACATTAGGTAGTTATGTACAAGTCATACCACTTTGTACTATGTTTTTATATTTCATCTTCATTTGCTGCCATGTGCGTTTAATCCCACTTGGATTACACCTAGGTTAATAAAAAAAAAAAGTGTACAAATCAAGACAAATATTAAAATTATTTTTCCATATCCTTTCACTAAGTGAATTAGTTTTTTTTATTTAATTTTAACTCACGCATTAACTCGTTTCGCAATTTTTTGCGAAGCTGACTCCCTTTCCTTTGCTGCTGCTGCTGCTGTATTACTTTTATGCCGAAATATAATTTCATAAGCTGCATACACAGACATTAACATTTCCTGCTCTATTGGTGTGAAATATGATGATGTGAAAGGAGTGCCTTTCACATCTTATATAACCACCTAGCCAGCTCACCAAACGAGACTTCCTTCATAAGCTATGTGCTGCAGCCATCGAAAGTAGGAAGTGGTCATAATAATGTGACTCGACAGTGTAGTATAAACACCAAAAAATCCAGAGTATGAATCATTGGAGAATGAAGCAGCAAGAACCTTGAGAGTAGAAAATAAGACCTACCTTCTCCAGTAATGCTGCCTGCACTGCAGGATCGTTCACGTCCTGATCTGACCGAACCTTGAACTTCAGGATCTGCTTCTGGCCTGTTATAACTATTCACATACAGAAACAGATACAAATGAAGCTGATATTATGAAGAATTATGAAAATAAGACAGGAAGCAACTTTAACTCACTTCCATGACAGAAGAAAGGTTTGAGGTCCGAGCACCGAGCATCACCGGCCTGAAAATTAGATAAATAACCACAGTCTTCAAGTGATAATGAATTATCAGGTTGTCCAGACTTCCAGGTGATGTTGGCCAGGTTGGTCTGGTCTAGCCACTTCCAGGTGGTCCTAAACAGATCGATCCAAGTCATCCACGTGAATAATATACCTAGGAGGGAATTTTCAGTTGGATCTCTTATGATGGCCAGGTCAGTGTAGTGCAGCCTGCAGTAGCTCTGAGCGTCAAACCAGGTCTTACTGGTAAAGATGTAGACGTACTTGCCGCTACCAGTTTTTGTCCCTGTGAAATTAGAAAACACAAAACATGTAATTATCTAAAAAAATATTTCAATACATATCTGATCACGCTGGCATTTCTAAATGCTGTAAAAACATTAGATTTAGATTTTTCTGAATCAACAAGTTTAAAGTTGTGTGTTTGGTTTAGAGATATTCAGACAGGAGTGAAATCTTAAGTCAGCATTGTGGACGCTGAGGGTTCACTTACCATCATAACACAAAAATGGCCATGACAATGCACAGGCTGCATCCCCCCAAGTACCAGAGTCATCCATAAACCCACACTCTTCCTGGTATTGCTTATTGTCTGGTTCACCATTAGCCCACTTGTTCACGGTTCCTGGTGGCCCATTACTGCTGGACCAGCGCCAGTCGTGCAATTCTTTGTGAAGTCCAAACCAGGCATCAGAACTGAACTGTTGTTTCAGAGCTTCGTTCTGAAGTTTGAGCATGTCGGCGTCACTTTCGATGGTAGCCAGGTCGGTGTACGTGGCTCTGCAGTAAGTCTGCGAGTCGTTCCACGTTTTGCTCTGCTGTATCAAGTAGTATTTACGGAGGACTAGGGGGGCCGCTCCTGTGGACCAGATTTAGATTTAAAATAAAAGTTCAAACACCTGAATGAAACATCTGATCGTATGAATACGTGACAAAATATTAACAACACCGATCCTTCTATAACTCTATCCATCTACACTGACCAGGCATAACATTCTGAGCACTGACAGGTGCAGTGAATAACACTGATTATTTCTTGATCGGCACCTGTTAGTGGGTGAAATATATTAAGTGTGAACATTTTATCCTCAAAGTTGATGTTATAAGCAGGAAAAATTGACGAGCACGAGCATTTGAGTGAGTTCAAAAAGTGAATTAAATGCAAGTATCAAAAGTGGTCCAAGGAAGGAACAGTGGTAAACCGGTGACAGGGTCATGATGCCCGTGTGGTTCAATCCAACAGACGAGTTACTGTAGCTCAAATTGCTAAAGAAGTAAATGCTAGTTCTGATAGAAAGGTGTCAGAATACACAGGGCATCTCATTTTGTTGGCTGCATAGCCGCAGACCAGTGAGGGTGCCCAAATTCCCCAGGTCACAATCAAATCAAGCCTCTGTGGGATGTGCTAGACAAACAAGTCCAATCCATGGAGGCCCCACCTCACAACTTACAGGTGTTAAAGGTTCTGCTGCTAACATCTTGGTGCCAGATACCACAGCACACCTTCAGGGGTCTAGTGGAGTCCATGCCTCGACAGGTCAGGGCTGTATTTAATGTTATGCCTGATCAGTGTATAATTCCATCCATATGTCATCCACATATTTATAACTCTGTTTGGTATGTGTGTTCATTATATTCTGCTCAGCAAAGCTTTGGCGTTATCTGGCGTCACTAAAAGTAACTGCACAAATTTAACCTGAAATAGTTCAACCAATAGATTTCCCCCTATCTTCACCTCATCACATAGCATTTAAAAGCCTCTGGGGGTTTCTCTTCACTCCTCACCAGATCGTCCATTGAGGCTATTCCCCACAGAGATCAGCTCTCTTCATTCCTGAAAACCAAACATACTTATTTTTTCTTGTACGCCAAGCTTCTTCCCCTCACCTGGATCTCCTGTTCCATGCTTCCATACTCCCTTTCAGTCTCCATTGTTCCCGCACTTCCTTCGTTGCACCTCCTATGTTATTCCTGCCCTAAGTCTTTTGATTTTGTTGTTCTTAATGAACCTTTTAAAATCGACCTTTGAGTCCTTAATGTGGTGTTCGCTTTGTGGTTCCAAAAAAACCTCTTATTGGCTTATTGCCACTCCTAACTATGTTAAATTTCATACACATAAATGTTAAACATCTCCATCTATTACTGCATTTATCAATTCACATGTCCCATCATTCACACATTTTTAACTATATCTAATACATCGTGTTTTTTTTTTTTTTTTTTACTTTTTTCCAGCTACCCACATTATGCAATCTGGTCCCACTGTGGCTTACAAAATAACATAACATAAAGCTTTCACAAGAGGGCGGTCACGTAAAAGTTTTGTGTTTTTGTGCCAGTTAAAACTTTTTTTTTTTGTTTTTTTTTTATTATTATTCTCCGGGACAGATATGGTTTTAGGTACCATTTATTTACTTTTGAGCAGTTCTTTTGATCTTACAGGGAACCAGAACTGGAAAATACTCTCTTGAGTAAAATGTTTCTATATACCTGTACTATAAATATGGATTAAGCAGGAATGCTACTGCAATATGCTAATCTTCTCTGCACAGACACATTGTCAATGAGTTTATATTTTACTGGATGGATGACTACTGAAAGGATTCTGAAAGCGAACTTCTGTTTCCACACAAGGACTAAATAATTGTGTTGATGCAGACCATATCATGAGTGTAACATTGGGATTATCTTGATAGTAACTCCTTCTGGTAAGGCTGCTAAATCTTTGAAAAACCAAAGGCCATCAGCTTACTTTGGTCAACCAACTTAGAAAACCTTGGATTTTACCTGAAAAAAGGACATTTGTAAATGTTGTGGTGATAGTGGGGAGCCTGTCTTGACAGACGCTCAACTGATCAAAAACGTCCTGGGCAGTGTGTCCACTCCACAGGTGAGTCACTGCACTACACTGATGGGCAACTTCCCTTTTAAATCAATCTTATCTGTGTCTACTCCAGCAGGACGGCGCGCTGGCCAGTCGCCCCACCCATTCAGTGCAGGCACATCTCCCTGATCTACAATGCTATGACAGGTGGCCATTTGCCCAGACTGTAGCAACCAATCAAATTAGCAAAAAACAAGTTTTATAAGTAACATCTGTGTCAATATGTGAAAAACAGGTTTCATAAGTGGGTCAGAGTGACCCTTACCTCACAGACAAATGAGCAAGCAGGTTAGGATTAGGTGACAGACAATGCAGTCCTCATTCTAATACATTAATCTAATACATCTATCCATTCATCCACCCATCCGTAATGGCTTCCTTCCAAAATGTTATTTATATGGTCATTTTTCCAATCATAACCCATTTTTATTACCAACAGAGCCCAACACACAGTCATCATATTTGTAATCATGTAGTGATACTGTTAGAACAGCAAGAGATCTTAAAGAAATCATGGCGTTCAGATCGTCTACTCCACTGCTATGAATTTAAGAGAAAAAAAAACTGAGCACATGGGAAGAAACTCATCACACACATCACACACATACAAATAAGTAACTGTCTAGTTTATTACAGAGAAGACGAGTTCAAGCAGAACCAAGTCAATGGTTAGGGGTGTTGGGGTTGTTTAACATTCAGAGGGGAAACAGAACCTGTTGGAACAGGTTGTGTGGTTAAATACTACACTTAAAAATATTACACTTACCTGTGAGAAACAGGAGGATGATCAGCAACTTCTTCATCACCTCTTTGTTACTAGAGAATTGAAGAACTGTAGTTCTCCTGGCAGTTCCACCTGAAATAAGTATCTTTTTTACTTTTTTTTATCAGCTAGGAAGGGAAGCTTAAAGAGGGTGAATCTTTAGTTCAGGTTGATTTGCTGACTAAAGTAAAGAAAACACAGACGTTCATCTGCCTCTTTATTTTCTTACTTTATTAACTTTATTTGCTAGGTTAATAAGTTGCTTTGGTGATTTGTTTAAACACTTTGCATTGTGGCTTTTTCGCAAGGCAGAAAATCTTAAAACTCTGGTTCTCAAAAGATGGTATACCGGCACTGTTGGTACTTCAACTGCTTCCAGGTGGGTCTCAAAATTCCTTGGAGAATTTGCCAATTTTTTTTGAAAAAGTAGAGACAGTCAAAATAAGACAATGGTAATATAAGTAACTTTATTCTGAACAGGTGAGGTCATCAAGAGTGAATTTAAAAGGAGCGTCCACCACAGACTAAGTCTTTACAAGCAAGGATGGTTCATGGTTCACCACTTTGAGCCAAACCTTTTCTGTGAATCGTTAGTCAGTTCAAAGACAATGTTTCTCAGTGCAAGTTGCAAACAATTTAGGTCTTTCACCATCTACAGGTCAATACTGTCTTTGGCCTTGTTTAGCGGCCCAACAGTAGCAACTCGGTAGTAATGGGGCTTAATTTAGTGACCTTCTGAACACTAGTTCAGTACCTTTGCCAATTACCATTGCTCATAAAATTTACCAGGTAGAAAGAAGTAAAGAAGTAACAGGTAGGGGTGTTCCAGTAATTTTGATGGTTTAAGCCCCAACATTCCAGTAAGGTTGATGGTTTAAGCCCCAACACTTAATAAATAAAAGAATTATACAACGATGTCTGTGATAAATGGGTCAAAAGAGATGAGTTAATGCCATGTAATGGAAGTAGTGCAGTGTTTATGTAGTGTTTATAAAGAATGTTAAAATTGAGCCTCTTATATATTGGTCCTTTCTATGTTCCAAGAGACACACTAATACAACAAATATGTTACATATTTGAACATAG
Source organism: Trichomycterus rosablanca (assembly GCF_030014385.1). NCBI lineage: Eukaryota > Metazoa > Chordata > Actinopteri > Siluriformes > Trichomycteridae > Trichomycterus > Trichomycterus rosablanca. The sequence continues at coordinate 20,837,126 of NC_086001.1, read as the reverse complement.
AACATAATGTTAAGTGCTTTTACATTGATTATTTTTTTGTGAGAGCAGGAGTACCTGTACCACAAATGCGTACAGGTAAGATCACTGATGACAATTACAAAGAAATGCTATAGCATGTATAATATTTTCCATGAAGCCACTGGTTGGTAGCATAGTGGCATGCTTTTGTATGTGCATGCATTTGCGAGTGTGAGTGAACTTGTGAGAATGTGTATGCAGTTATTCTCCTATAAGAAGGTGGAAGTTTTGGTTACATTTTTTAATTCATTAATAATCAGAATAGGTGCTGAATTATTTATCAGTCTGACTAATGTCTACATTCCAGAATAGTTCAGTACAAAATATGCAGCCAGCTACATATTCAGTAAAAAAAAAAATCAAATTGTCATCAACTTAACTCGGTGGCTGGCAGGAGGGTGGGTAAAGGCTGGTTTTATGAGTTTTGTTTGAAATCCGATGTCATGCTGAAAATGTTGACATGAATGATACAACTTTTTATGCAATTTATGCATGTGTTGGTCAAAAAGCTACTGTGTGTTGGTGACTTATATACAGTTTATATATAAAGAGTGCTTAATGAAGTTTTAAAAATGCATCATATTCAAGTGTTTTTGTTTCTTTAGCCAATTAAAAATTTAATTGAATGCACAGTATTTTAATTACATGTACCAAACTAAAATGACTGGTAAATTGGTAGATTGGTAAGGAGTAACAATTTACTTTTAAGTAAAACAAATAATTGAGTCGGAAAATTTGGAAACTTTAAGTTGACTTAAGTTCAAGTTAACCATAAATTTAAGCTGCATTAATGCAAACTATTGATTTGAAAACTGGCTGAAAGAAATTGTGTTAATCTAACTTTTAAACTTAATAAAACTTAATTCATTTACATGTTACCAACTGAAGTAAGTTTTTTAAGTTGGTCCAACAATTCTTTAATAAATGTATCACAGTAATGTGGTGGAGTAAAAGTAAAAGTTGCTGAAAAATTTTACACTCGAATAAAGTACAGATACTTCAAAAAATATTTAAGTATTATTAATTCAAGTATTTTTATTATACTTAAATATTTAAGTATTATATATATTCATTGTCTGAAGCTGCATGAGCGACGGACGTCTATAAGAAGCAGCTTGTTACAGCGTCTCTCGCTTACGGTCACACCACCCTGAGAACACCCGATCTCGGAAGCTAAGCAGCGTCGGGCCTAGTTAGTACTTCGATGGGAGACCGCCTGGGAGTACCAGGTGCTGGAAGCTTTAATACTGTAAATATTAATGAATGACTTTTAACTGCGCAAATTTTCAAACGTTTCCTTGGATTGCATTTATTACTAGCTTAAAAAACTAATTTAAATCTTTACCATTTTACTGACTTCATAATTTCATAAATTCATATGTGGAGTTCATCCCCATCTAGTGGTGCAAGAAATACATTACATCTTGTTGAATAGATACAGATTTGTGACTTTATTATTATTATTTTATTTTTATAATTATTAATTGTTGTTGTGTTTGTTGTTATTTTTTGAAACTCCTCATGTTTTAAAGTGTAAAAGCATAAACAGCACTGTCTATAAAGATGAATCCTCTTGTGCTTATAGACTAGTTGGTTTGCAGTGTTATTTTTAAGCTTCTACTGGTGTGAATATGTGAGTTGGAAAACAAAACATGACATTAGAGAAACTGCTTGGAAGAACGTCTAGGACTGACTGTAGTCCTCTCTAAAGCTACCTGAGCAGTGTTGGCCCAGCTAACACAGAACGTTCCCGTAACGTTAGATTTTGGTTCCCCTATGGTTATTTTTAGGGAACCATCCCATAACGTTATGGTAACGTTCTATTTTCGTAAAAAAATCAGCGCTGTTCCCGGAACGTTCCGGGAACTATGAAACCTAACGTTCTCTCATGGTTTTATGAAAACTAACAGAGAACGTTATCTAAAAGTTGCCTTAAGGTTTTCTTTCTTATGTGTTTAAAGTAACGTTCCAGTAACGTTCCCGGAAGGTTTTCTTAAGATCTTTAAAGTTTTTTAGTAGGAACTTACCAAAAAGCAGCCTTTCCCAGCTAGCACAATCATCTGGCCCAGTTCCCACTTTTCTATCGGCACAGTCGGCCGAGTGTCAGAATCGGCCAGAATCAGTGTAGCCAGATCCGGCCCAGTTGTTACCACAGCTGGGTTTGGCTGGTGCTTGTAGAAACGCGTGCGCGCCGACGCTGGTTGTCCAGCTGTGGCCCAGCGTCCAGTCTCTGATTCAGCGCCGGCGGAACGAGCGTCACCATAGCAACAGTGCGACGCGAGCCGTTGAAAAAGAGGAATCGTTCGTTCGTGTGAGGTAAATAAACGTTTAATCTTAACAACTTTTTACTAAGCAAAAAGTAAGCAGAAAGTCTTTTAATGAGTTTTGGATTAAGATAGAGAGCAATTTGGAAATGAAACTGTTAGGTAATGTTATCTAGTGAGTTTCAGGTTAACTGGTAGTCTGAACTGAAACACTTCAGGTAACGTTAGCTAAAAGGCTAACAGTTTCTAGCATTAGACAACAGCTGCAAAATAATTAAAGTTCATTGAATACTGTGGATAATGTAAACTTAAAAGCTACAATAAGCAACAAGAACAACAACAACAATAATAGTAATACAATAATAAGCAACAGACGACCTACCATCTCTGACTACATCCACAAGGTGGACCAACAAAGCAGGTGTGTATAATTTAAGAGTGGACAGTGAGTGGACACGGTATTTGAAAACTCCAGCAGCGATGCTGTCTGATCCACTCATACCAGCACAACACAAACTAGGCACACCACCACCACGTCAGTGTCACTGCAGTGCTGAGAATGATCCACCACCTAAATAATACCTGCTCATGTGGAGGTCCTGACTATTGAAGAATAAGGTAAAAGGGGGCTAACAAAGTATGCAGAGTAACTGATGGACGACAGTGGAACTGTAGAGCTACAAAGTGCACCTATAGATAGATAACTTTATTAATCCCATAGGGAAAGTCAGTAAATGGTTAGTAAACTATATGGTTAGTGGAGCTGATAAAAAAAGAGTATACATACAAGGAGGTGGTTTTAATGTTATGGCTGATCGTATATAATTTTATAACCCAAAGATTGTCCCTTGTATTTTTTGTAGATATTCAAGTGTCCACTACCATCACTGAGCCACATTTGCTTATTCACCTCTCATACATGAGTAAAAACTATGAACACTACTCTGCAGCATCTAACAGCCGGTGTAGATCATCAGCCAAGGTCACAAGATCCAGCAAGAAGGTTCTGGGTTCGATCCCCAGGTGGGGCGGTCTGGGTCATTTCTGTGTTGTTTGCATGTTCTCCCCATGTCCGCGTAGGTTTCATCCGGGTGCTCCGGCTCCCTCCCACAGTGAATTGGAGACACTAAATTGTTCATGACTGTGTTTGATATAACCTTGAGAACTGATGAATCTTGTGTTATGAGTAACTACCGTTCCTGTCATGAATGTAACCAAAGTGTAAAACATGAGGTTAAAATCCTAATAAACAAACAAACAGTACTTCTTTATGTTGTATATATATATATATATATATATATATATACAGTGTATCACAAAAGTGAGTACACCCCTCACATTTCTGCAAATATTTTATTATATCTTTTCATGGGACAACACTATAGACATGAAACTTGGATATAATTTAGAGTAGTCAGTGTACAGCTTGTATAGCAGTGTAGATTTACTGTCTTCTGAAAATAACTCAACACACAGCCATTAATGTCTAAATAGCTGGCAACATAAGTGAGTACACCCCACAGTGAACATGTCCAAATTGTGCCCAAATGTGTCGTTGTCCCTCCCTGGTGTCATGTGTCAAGGTCCCAGGTGTAAATGGGGAGCAGGGCTGTTAAATTTGGTGTTTTGGGTACAATTCTCTCATACTGGCCACTGGATATTCAACATGGCACCTCATGGCAAAGAACTCTCTGAGGATGTGAGAAATAGAATTGTTGCTCTCCACAAAGATGGCCTGGGCTATAAGAAGATTGCTAACACCCTGAAACTGAGCTACAGCATGGTGGCCAAGGTCATACAGCGGTTTTCCAGGACAGGTTCCACTCGGAACAGGCTTCGCCAGGGTCGACCAAAGAAGTTGAGTCCACGTGTTCGGCGTCATATCCAGAGGTTGGTTTTAAAAAATAGACACACGAGTGCTGCCAGCATTGCTGCAGAGGTTGAAGACGTGGGAGGTCAGCCTGTCAGTGCTCAGACCATACGCCGCACACTGCATCAACTCGGTCTGCATGGTCGTCATCCCAGAAGGAAGCTGACGCACAAGAAAGCCCGCAAACAGTTTGCTGAAGACAAGCAGTCCAAGAACATGGATTACTGGAATGCCCTGTGGTCTGACGAGACCAAGATAAACTTGTTTGGCTCAGATGGTGTCCAGCATGTGTGGCGGCGCCCTGGTGAGAAGTACCAAGACAACTGTATCTTGCCTACAGTCAAGCATGGTGGTGGTAGCATCATGGTCTTGGGCTGCATGAGTGTTGCTGGCACTGGGGAGCTGCAGTTCATTGAGGGAAACATCAATTCCAACATGTACTGTGACATTCTGAAACAGAGCATGATCCCCTCCCTTCGAAAACTGACTAACATCCACCAGCTCCGTGATGTCATCATGGAGGAGTGGAAGAGGATTCCAGTAGCAACCTGTGCAGCTCTGGTGAATTCCATGCCCAGGAGGGTTAAGGCAGTGCTGGATAATAATGGTGGTCACACAAAATATTGACACTTTGGGCACAATTTGGACATGTTCACTGTGGGGTGTACTCACTTATGTTGCCAGCTATTTAGACATTAATGGCTGTGTGTTGAGTTATTTTTAGAAGACAGTAAATCTACACTGCTATACAAGCTGTACACTGACTACTCTAAGTTATATCCAAGTTTCATTTCTATAGAGTTGTCCCATGAAAAGATATAATAAAATATTTGCAGAAATGTGAGGGGTGTACTCACTTTTGTGATACACTGTACAGGTCCTTCTCAAAAAATTAGCATATTGTGATAAAGTTCATTATTTTCCATAATGTAATGATAAAAATTTAACTTTCATATATTTTAGATTAATTGCACACCAACTGAAATATTTCAGGTCTTTTATTGTTTTAATACTGATGATTTTGGCATACAGCTCATGAAAACCCAAAATTCCTATCTCAAAAAATTAGCATATCATGAAAAGGTTCTCTAAACGAGCTATTAACCTAATCATCTGAATCAACGAATTAACTCTAAACACCTGCAAAAGATTCCTGAGGCTTTTAAAAACTCCCAGCCTGGTTCATTACTCAAAACTGCAATCATGGGTAAGACTGCCGACCTGACTGCTGTCCAGAAGGCCATCATTGACACCCTCAAGCAAGAGGGTAAGACACTGAAAGAAATTTCTGAACGAATAGGCTGTTCCCAGAGTGCTGTATCAAGGCACCTCAGTGGGAAGTCTGTGGGAAGGAAAAAGTGTGGCAGAAAACGCTGCACAACGAGAAGAGGTGACCGGACCCTGAGGAAGATTGTGGAGAAGGGCCGATTCCAGACCTTGGGGGACCTGCGGAAGCAGTGGACTGAGTCTGGAGTAGAAACATCCAGAGCCACCGTGCACAGGCGTGTGCAGGAAATGGGCTACAGGTGCCGCATTCCCCAGGTCAAGCCACTTTTGAACCAGAAACAGCGGCAGAAGCGCCTGACCTGGGCTACAGAGAAGCAGCACTGGACTGTTGCTCAGTGGTCCAAAGTACTGTTTTCGGAAATCAAGGTGCCAGAGTCTGGAGGAAGACTGGGGTGAAGGAAATGCCAAAATGCCTGAAGTCCAGTGTCAAGTACCCACAGTCAGTGATGGTCTGGGGTGCCATGTCAGCTGCTGGTGTTGGTCCACTGTGTTTTATCAAGGGCAGGGTCAATGCAGCTAGCTATCAGGAGATTTTGCAGCACTTCATGCTTCCATCTGCTGAAAAGCTTTATGGAGATGAAGATTTCATTTTTCAGCACGACCTGGCACCTGCTCACAGTGCCAAAACCACTGGTGAATGGTTTACTGACCATGGTATTACTGTGCTCAATTGGCCTACCAACTCTCCTGACCTGAACCCCATAGAGAATCTGTGGGATATTGTGAAGAGAAAGTTGAGAGACACAAGACCCAACACTCTGGATGAGCTTAAGGCCGCTATCGAAGCATCCTGGGCCTCCATAACACCTCAGCAGTGCCACAGGCTGATTGCCTCCATGCCACGCCGCATTGAAGCAGTCATTTCTGCAAAAGGATTCCCGACCAAGTATTGAGTGCATAACTGAACATAATTATTTGAAGGTTGACTTTTTTTGTATTAAAAACACTTTTCTTTTATTGGTCGGATGAAATATGCGATAGGAATTTTGGGTTTTCATGAGCTGTATGCCAAAATCATCAGTATTAAAACAATAAAAGACCTGAAATATTTCAGTTGGTGTGCAATGAATCTAAAATATATGAAAGTTTAATTTTTATCATTACATTATGGAAAATAATGAACTTTATCACAATATGCTAATTTTTTGAGAAGGACCTGTATATATAGTTTACTTTTATAATTATTATTCTTATATGCAATTATATGGTATTTTCTATTTATAGTATTCATATAGCTGTCATTTTGGTTCACTTTTGTAATTGGTCTTATTTATAATATTCTGATTATTATTATTATACTACTTGCTGCAATTATCTTAATAAAATACTTTCTACTGCACAATCTGTAGTTAATCTGTAGCATCTGTAGTTAATCTGTAGCATAAATCTACTATTTTATCTATGAGGATGTGAAAGGAGAAGAAAACGGTAAATAAATAGTATCGTAGTGTTTCGGGGGCTATTCCGGCCCAGTTATGGGAGAGTCGGCGGAGATCTGGTATCCGGATTTGGGTCAGTGTATTTGGCCCGATTCTGGGCAGTCATTTAAAAAGAGTCAGAGCCGACACGGGCTGCCGGTGTTACCGGAGTGTTATTGCAAGGTTGTCTAAAGTTTTCAATAATTTAAAGGTTAGTACAAGGTTCCCTTAATAATAATTTTAAGGTTACGGGAACGTTAGGGGAACGTTCCCACAACTATAATGCACAACCAAACGGGAACGTTCTATTTCCGTAAAGAAAACTTTCCTGGGGAACCAAAGGGCAACCAAAATGATCTGTTCCCAGAACGTTCTGGGAACCAAAAACTAACGTTCCCGGAACGTTCTGGGAACCAAAAATTGTTAGCTGGGTAGGACCCAGTTAGCCGGTAGATGGCGCTGTAAACAATGATTTGCGATTATATTTTGGGATGGAGCAGTCACATGTGGAACACTATAACACTACTAGTGCTATTATAATATTTTATATTAACTAGCACAAGCAATTGTGATGCTCTGTTGTACTGCACATGCGCTGAATGCTACCATCCTGAAACTGCTAATGTTTCTCAATCTTGGACCTCACACCGGCCCCAAATAAAAGCAGTAAGGTCCCACCGAGATTTGAACTCAGATCGCTGGATTCAGAGTCCAGAGTGCTAACCATTACACCATGGAACCCTGACTCTACAAGAACTAATCGTAATGATTCGCCATTTGCTAAGTAAATAAAGCAAAGCTACACAACTTCAGACTTTTTTTTTAAATTTTACATCTCAAGTGATTTAAACTTACGTGATTGATATAATTGACTGAAATCAATTGACAAAACTGAGGTCATTTAGAAGTTTTAAACACTAAATAAAAGTATTTTTAGTTAAACATTGCCACCCAAGTATCAAAATCACAACAAAACGTTCCACTGTGGGAAAATTGCATTAAGTTCAGGATGCAGTTGGCCCGTCCCTCCTTGTCGCTCTGAAGCAGATGATTTGATGTTTGTGCACCTGTTCAGGAGATCACAACTCACTAATGATCACACAGAAGTCACTTGATTTTAATACTGTTTGTTTTTGAAATGAGATCCAACAAGCTCATGGTAAGGTGTCCAGATAATTTTGCCACATAGTGTATCATTATTATTGCTAAGGAGTTAATATGTGTGTCTACATCACTTCATGTATCTATACGTGTCTAACATACGTATCTATTATATTAATATTCATAAACATGCACACACACACACACACACACATGCTTCCACATTCACATGTTTTTGCTGTATGTGTTATGTAGATAATATTTATTTGATCTGACGTATCTTTGACTCTTTTAAGTAGTTTGTATAACATATAAAATGTTGACTTCATCAAAAAGAATCGACTCCTTCAGCTTCTAACGGCTCATTGCTGAGTACTATCAACTTAGTGAATCGACTCTTTCGAGTCTATTCTCGTCTTTTGACTTAAAGAACCGGATTAAAGAATCGACTCATTTGATTCATTTGACGCACTCTCTCCCGCTGTGAGCTTCTCAAACTGAACTGCGTCTTTCTGTACATGAGGAAGAAATCTATGTAGAGATCTCAAATAACATGAACCTGAAGGTATGAACTTACATTGTAGAAAAAAAAAACAAGCCAGTAGCAGCAGTGTGCAAATTAAACCATTTACAGAAGGGTCATTAAGTTTGGCTAATTAAAATAATGGCATGTTTCTGACTAGAATGGGAGGGGCATTAAAAAGATCTCACACTTGTCAGAGACAACGTTTGAAGTCCAGATCAATAGAACCTGCTAGTTAGAAGGATCACTTGTTTGTTAGTTTAAGTCCAAAAGTGGGTGTGGTTTGTACAGGAATCGAACCCGCAACCTTGGCGTTATTAGCACCACACTCTAACCAAATGAGCTAACCGACCAGTTCATTAGTTCTTTCTTTAGATAGAAACACATCTAAGAGGTTTTGTGGGTTCTTATATGTGTGAACTAGTGCTGATACACAGTAAGTAGTGCTGATACACAGTACCAGCCTGCACACCAGAGGGGCTCCAAACCTCAAGTTTTCACTCATTAAATCATGTTTGTGAACTTTGTGGAATGAATGTAGGATTTGTTCGTGTAGATTCTTGGTTTTAGGAAGTTCAGCTACTGTTCATATTTTTCCCCAATTGAACTAAAAAAGTGAATTGATGTTTTAATTGTTCATTAAGACTTCACTAAGAGTTATTACCATCAAGCAAATGTAAAGCATATTTCTATATGAAGAGCATCTGTTTCCAGATAATATACACTGAGGTTTGTCTGATCATCAGTTTTACGCCCTGAACCAAGCCACCCCGGTAAACTTTAATTATGTTTGTAAAGCTCGTCAAACTGGACGTGGGGGTGGCCTAGCCATAATCTACAGTAACAAGCTAATTATTACTGAATTGAGGTTTACCTCTCCTACATCCTTCGAATATCTCGCCGTCAAACTACCTGGGTCCATCATTGCTTTGTTAATTTACCGCGCTCCCAAGCCAAATGGGTCCTTCTCTACAGAATTATCTGAGCTACTTACTCTTGCTAGCTAATCATCCTCCCGCTTGTTGCTACTCGGTGACTTCAATATTCATGTTAATATCCCGGGTAACAAATCTGTGACTGATTTCCTGTCCTTACTCGATTCCTTTTTCTTCTCACAGCATATTGACTTCCCCACTCATAATAAGGGCCATACTCTTGATCTAGTCTGTTCCTCCTCTGTACAGATTGATAATCTCCATTCTCTTCCATTCACCTTATCTGACCATAGGCTCATTCTGTTCACTGCCCCCTTACTAGTTACGCGGCAATCAGTCAAACGTCTCATCTCTTTTCGTAATATTAAATCTCTTGATGTTAGCACTTTTACTCAATCTATCACCAGGGCCTTCCCGCTTCATTCTGCTCCTCTCGCCCCTGAGGAACATGCTACTCAGCTTAATTTAATTCTTTTACAGACTCTTAATGCAGTTGCACCCCTGAAAACTAAAGCTGTTTCCTTCACCACTTCGGCCCCCTGGTATACACCTGAACTTCGCTCAATGAAACAGGCCTGTCGCAGACTTGAAAGGCTTTATAAGAAATCAAAACTTGTGGTTCACGCTGTTGCCTATAAAGAACACATTTGTGCTTACAGAGATGCACTACGTGCTGCTAAATGTAGCCATCTTTCCACCATTTTAAACAGGCCAAGCACTAATACTAGGCATTTATTTTCAACCATAGCAAAGCTTTTTAAACCACCAGCTACCGTTTCAGTACCTTCTCCTGAACTCTGTAACTCATTCCTGCAATTCTTTGCTAGTAAAATAACCAATATCAACACCTCTCTTATGGCTTCATCGCCTACAAATCCCCTTTATTCTCCCTTGACTACCCAGCCATTGAACTCCCCCTGTTTTCCTGCTTTCAACTCTGTTCCAGTATCTCTTATCAATGAAATCATAACAAATTCCAAAAGTACGACTAGCTGCCTTGATCCCCTTCCTACACCTCTAGTCAAAGCTTGTGCGTCTGCTTTGGTTCCCCATCTCACTTCCATCATTAACCAGTCATTGTCTTCTGGCCACGTTCCCTCTCTGTTCAAGATAGCTGCAGTTACTCCAGTCCTTAAAAAACCCAATCTGGATATATCCAATTTGAATAACTTTCAGCCGATTTCAAATCTTCCATTCTTTTCTAAAGTCCTGGAGCGCGTTGTTGCAATTCAGCTCAAAGCGTTCCTGGACTCCCATAACTTACTCGATCCCTTCCAATCTGGTTTTCGGTCTCAGCACAGCACCGAAACTGCCCTCATAAAGGTAGTTAATGACCTGCTTGTGTCTGCCGATGCCGGTGCCGTCAGCATTCTTGTTCTACTAGACTTAAGTGCTGCATTTGATACAGTGAACCATTCCATTCTCCTGAATAGATTGAGTGAGCTGGGCATTGGTGGTTCTGCTCTTGACTGGCTCACCTCCTACCTAACTGATCGCAAGCAATTTGTTACCCTCTCTGGGCACAGGTCATTTACCTCCTCTCTCACTCAAAGTGTCCCGCAAGGCTCAGTCCTTGGACCACTATTATTTATTATATATATTCTCCCACTAGGTAAGATTATCCGCCACTTTAATCTTGACTTTCATTGTTATGCGGATGATATACAGATTTATCTAAGGCTAGATTCCCTTTGTAACCCGTCACTTGGTAAGTTAAAATCGTGTCTCCTGGAAATTAAGAACTGGATGCAATGCAACTCACTAATGTTAAACAGTGATAAGACTGAACTCATTCTTATTGGCTCAAAAGCTGCCCTTAATAAAGCTGGTCCTCTTACTTTGTTACTTGATAACGTTGTTCTGTCTCCCTCCTCTGTGGTCCGGAATCTGGGTGTTCTGCTTGATTCTTCACTCAAACTTGAATCCCATGTCAGCTCCATTGTCAAAACCTCTTTCTTCCACCTGCGCAATATAGCTAAAATCCGCCCATGTCTTTCCCAGACTGCTGCTGAAGCACTAATCCATGCCTTCATCTCTAGTCGTTTAGATTACTGCAACTCCCTTCTTGCAGGCATCAGTTCTTCTCTGATTCAAAAACTCCAGATGGTTCAGAACTCAGCTGCCCGCCTCCTCACTTACACTCGGTCCCATCACCATATCACACCGGTTCTCCAAAACCTCCACTAACTTCCAATAAAATATCGTATCCAGTTTAAGATCCTTCTACTCACATATAAAGCCCTCAATAATCTTGCCCCGTCCTATCTTTCTGACCTCATCTGCATCTACAAGCCTATGCGTGCTCTCCGTTCCTCTACTGCTGGTCTGCTTACCGTTCCTTCCTCTAATCTCCATAGCTTTGGTGATCGAGCATTCTCTAGACTTGCACCACGCCTTTGGAACTCCCTTCCTCCTCATATTCAACAATCAAACTCACTAACCTCATTTAAAGTCAACCTTAAAACACACATTTTCCGTTCTGCTTATAACCTGCCGCAGTGAACCCCCCCCCCCCCCCCCTTATATGTTGTTTTACTATGTATTATTGTATTCCTGTTTGTCATTGTTTACTTGTTCCTTGTCTTACCAATTGTTCTTTGTAAGCGTCTTTGGGTTATTGAAAAGCGCTATATAAATGTGATGTATTATTATTATTATTATTATCATCAGACATGGTTGTGCAATAAAAGACACTCGTCCCTGGGTGGGCTCGAACCACCAACCTTTCGGTTAACAGCCGAACGCGCTAACTGATTGCGCCACAGAGACAGGTGCACAGCTAACAGCACAGCTGTTTCATTGGACGGTACACACAAAAAATCTAATCTCTCTGTATACAGGCTCACTGTGGAGGCAAATTGGTGGTTAAGTGGGCGGGTCTAAACTGCTGTAGGCTGAATGAATGTACCACAATACAGTATAGTTTAGATAGTTCACACATATAAGAACCTACAAAACCTCTTAGATGTGTATTAAGAAAGTCTGATCATAAGAAATGACTAGACAGAGATGTCTGAAGTAGGACCGAGATCTCAGATCATTAAAATAACATGAAACTGCTGCATTTCTGGTGCAATAACAAACAAATTCAGTTAGGAGCTGCTAATTTCTGTGCAGAATCTCAAATGGCTTTTGTGCTGCCATGTAGCTGGTTGAATGGAGTTAGTGTAGAATTATGTACAAAGATCTAAAGAGTGAAAAGATTAACTGGCTGGTTAGCTCAGTTGGTTAGAGCGTGGTGCTAATAACGCCACGGTCGTGGGTTCAATCCCCGTACAGGCCACACCAATTTTAATGATTGAAGTTAGCATGTTTGAGAGAGAGTCAGGTGAGCATGTGCTGTATATCAGGACTTTCTAACCTGAGTAATTTAATCACTGAAAGTAAGAATACCACCCTGTTCTTCTGCCATCTTTAATTCTGGCTTCATTTCACCTAATGAACGTGGCATGACCTTTATAAATGCTTACAATCCATTTTGTTAATGGCAAAAATAAATAAATAAATAAAAAGAGAGCTGCTGTGTAATTTAGTGAATTCTTGCACTGCACATGGCAGAAGACTAAAAGAAATGTAGAGCGTGTAGAATAAAAGTATTAGGAAAGTACACTCTAAAAAGTAATTCAGATGGCCTTTAGCCAATACTTAAATATATGCACTGCTGTATGATAAAAAATCAAGTTACATTATATTACAAAAATTTTTATCTGCAGTTGTTATTTTATTGAGTTCTGATAACGCACAAATTATAAGTGTTGTTTCAACACACTATAATGAATCACCTGAACTTAAGATATTTGGTTAAACAATAAAGAACAAAATTTAGCTTCTAGCAACTTAAAATACATACACTGTACGACTTAATTTTCTCAGTAGTTTGAATTCGCCCCGCCCACACGGACAAAAACGGTCTGTGTTCTCAAGGCGCGCTTTCTTCATTGTGGAGTGAGTCTTTCACAAGCAAGGTGAGCGTTCTAACCGTTACAAACATTTTTGGACCTAAATATCTAGAGATTTCACTTTTGTGATTTGAATAATTTGCCCGCTTTGCAGGTGAAGGTCGGTAGGCATAAACTACAAGAGCGAGAGAGCGGGAAAGAGAGAGTTTGAGTGCTATGCAAATTAGCTAGCTAGCTGGCCAGCTTTTCTTCAGCATGGCATAGACCGACACACCATTTGGTGTTATAAACTGAGTAAAACTTGACTTTTTCATGGATTAAAATATTTCCATTGACATAAAATTTCCCTGGTGAACTATTAAAAACGTATTTTTTGTCTAGTCTATTTTGCGATGTTTGTGTAGCATAAGTAGCCAACAACTATGCTAAGGTTAGCTAGCTAATTATTACGTGTTTGCATTCTAGGTAAAAAATAAACTAAACAATAAACATTACTCATTTGTTTAATGCATATCATTTTTCAAATACTGATATGTGGAATTAGTTTTTTCATAGTTTTTATTGTTGTCCACTAATGGGATTTGTTAAAAGTAGATGTGTTCTGTAATAAATGATTTTTGGTAATAATTCATGTTTCCATGTTCTTGTATCATTGTTTAAATTGTTTTACATTCAGCAGATTCAGTGCAATGCTAACAAACATTCAAATTCATGTTTAGAGATATTAGGCTACAGGATGTTGGATTAACGTAATTCTACGAGCAGTTGGCATAACTCAAAAAGACTAATGCAAAATGTTGCCTTAATTTTTTTTGTTGACCCAATGTTTTATTTAATATTAACAACTTTTAAGTTAAATGAATATTAAATAAAACATTGGGTCAACAAAAAAAATCAAGGCAACATTTTGCATTAGTCTTTTTGAGTTATGCCAACTGCTCGTAGAATTACGTTAATCCAACACAATATTATAGGGTTGGTGGATTAGCTTTCCATAATTCAGTAAAAAGCATTTTTAAATAACATCAACTCAAAAATATCTGTTCATGTTGACAGTTATTAAGTTTGTGTAATTTAAAATATTGTCTTGGATCAGCGTAATTCTACGAGCAATTGGCATAACTCAAAAAGACTAATGCAAAACGTTGCCTTAATTTTTTTTGTTGACCCAATGTTTTATTTTTTAGAGTGTATGAGGTTAAGAAGAATCAACTTTTATTTATTCTTAAAAGAAAAATACATGAACCTCAGTCACGAAGATCTGTTCTGCTCAACAACAGTAAAGCTCTCCATCGTTTAGCAGGTCCATAACTGAAGGGCTGTCAGTGTAGAATCGGGTATGTGGGTATATGCCCTGACCTTTGATGTCGGCTGGTTAGCTCAGTTGGTTAGAGTGTGGTGCTAATAATGTCAGGGTCATGTGTTCGATCCCCTTACGGGCCACACCCCCTTTTGGACTTAAACTAACAAACAAGTGAGACTTCTCTAACTAGCAGGTCCTATTGACCTGGGCTTCAAACGTTGTCATTCCGGTAAGACAATTAAAGCGATATACTACTTTTTATTCAATGTATTTAACTACATAGTGTTGTGCAACATTACATGTGTACTTAATACTTTTGTATTTGAATACTTGCAAATTTGAATACTTGCTTACTATAATACTTTGCATTAATATATATTGAGCTGCTGTAATAAATGATCTATCTATAGATTCATTTAATTTAATCTGTAATGCTAGTGAGGGGCCAAAGTATCTTTAGGAAGGTAAATATATCTAGCTTTGGGGTTGTTGAGGCTAAATATTCATGACTGTTGTAATGTTGCTACACAGTCACATTAGAAATCTCTTTTAAAACTAATGTTTGATATTGCAGGGTCTGATGAAGACACTACAAATCTTAATCTCTTGGCTAACCAGGCTCTCTTCACCGGAAAACAGAATGCAGCGGTTCAAGAGTTTGAGTAAGTAACTGTTTGTTTGACGTAACAAAAATTGTGTTACATCTTATGCATAATATTAATTACAAAGGGTGGTATAAAGACAAGTTTTAGTATTTAAGTTTTGCTAACTTTTTCAAAGCATTCAAAACTTTTAATGGCTAAACTTTTTTTGAAGCAGTGTATGCTATATACATTAATAACTGTTATGTGCATTATATTGTAGAGCCTTTGTGTTGGAGAACCAACTGCAGGGGAAGGTGACTCCCACTTATGTGAAGAAGAAGTGGGAGAACCTCAAACAAAAATACAAAGTAAGCTTCGTTTGTTGGTAAGATCTTCAGTAAAAATATCAGAAAAGATTTGTAATACAAGTTAAGGTCCTTGTACTGTGTTTATGAATCTTGTAGGAACTTAAGTGTCCACCTACTGGGGTAAGTACAGAGGGTGGTGAAGCAACAGCAGCATCCTGGAAATGGTATGCAGATATGGATGAAGCAATAGGTGGGAGACCATCAATTAGCCCACCGACCCTTATTTCCTCATCTGGCCAGGATGCTGCTGAAGCTTCACCATCCTCGAGAAGCATGGAAGCCCCAGCCAAAAAGAGACGAGGGGAGAAAGATTTAGTTGAGTATCTGAGGGAGATGGAAGAAAGGGAAAATGAGAGGGAGATAGAAGCAGCAGAGAACGAGGAGAGAAGATGGAGAGAGGATGAGGAGAGGGAGGAAAGAAGAGAAAGGGAAAGAATAGAACGAGAGGAGAAGAGAGAGCAAGAGGCGCGCCAGAGAGAGGAAAAGCGAGAGCGAGAGACGCGAGAGAGAGAGGAGAGGAGAGACCAGGAAGCAAGAATGAGGGAGGAAAGGAGAGATAGGGAGGCAAGAGAGAGAGAGGAAAGGTTTATTAAAATCCTACAGATTCTAATGAAAAAATAAATAGCTGAAAATCAAAGTGTTGTAGTATTATTGTATGTTGTGAGAAAGAAAATGTGTTGGCAAATAATGGAAATAAAGGATTTTCTTTTTAATTTAACCTTAATTAAAAATAGAAAAAGTGTAAAAATTGGAAATTGTATTTAAAAAAATATTCAAGAAATAGAAAATTTTGCTAAGAAAGTTTTACATTTAAATAATGCATAAAAAAACAACATGAACCTATTAACAAAACATTTTTCTAAATATAATCATGCTCATAAAGAGCTGGTATGCTGTGCTGTGGTGCTGAGACAGCTGCAGCCAGATGCTTTCTTGCATCTTCACCTGATGTACTGTCATTAATTACAGGCTCTGGTTGGTCAACATGCACCTCTATTCATTCTGGCTCAATGATGTCTCCATGAGCGATACAGAGGTTGTGGAGCACCGCACAGCATGCAACAACCTCCGGGGCGAAGACAGGGCTCACCTCAAGGGCTTTAAAGAAAATGGAACGCCATCTTGTCTTCATCATTCCAAAAGCTCTTTCCACCACATTCCTGGCCTTGGACAGTTTACTGTTAAAACGAGCCTGTACAGGGTTCTGCACAGGCTCTCGATAGGATGGGTGTATTAATGCAGGGATAACCCCCATCCCCAAGAATGTATCGTCCTGCAGGTGGGTATAAGCCCTCTTTATACACAGGGCTGTTCTTTAGTACCCTTGCATCATGAATCGACCCAGGGTAACCAACAAAAATGTCTCTGAACTTCCCCTGGTGGTCACAGATGGCTTGAAGCTGAATTGAGTGGAACAGCTTCCTGTTTAGGTAGCACTGTGCGTTGGCAGATGGGGGTTTTATTCGAATGTGGCACCCATCAGTAGCACCAACTGCCACTCTAAAACATTCGGATCCGGCCAAGTGGGCAAACCCAGCTCCTACACACTCTAGTTCATCACCAGTTGGTAGGGTGATGATCCTCCTGACGAGCCCTCTGACAGCCCTACTAATGTTGTGCACCAAGGTTATAATAGTTTTGGATTTTTCATTATAGTTTAGTTTTATTTCGTTGTGACTTTTTTTTTTCTCTAATTCAGTTAGTTTTAATTAGTTTTTAGAGTGGGTTTGCTAGTTTTTATTAGTTTTAATTATTTTTTAATGCTTAGTTTTAGTTTAGTTTTTATTAGTTCTAGTATTAGTTTTAGTTTTTTTATACTTTGGGTTATTTTTCAGGTGCAGGATTTAAAAAGGTCAGAGTAAGTATTGTGTAATAAAAACTCAACAAAAGATACCATTTGAAAAAATTTATTCAATTAATGTTAAACAACCACCTGTCCACAACTCACGAGAATACAGGCTGATGGTTTGCCTGCTGGGCATTTCTGCCTGACGCACCTCCACCGGTGCCTTTAGTGCAGGTGCCTCTGGACACCTCTCTGGGCATGACCGGGTCATCAGCTGGGGACCACCAGTCATGGATGTTTCGCTCCTTTAACCCCAGTACATCTCCTGGTGGCGGAGCGATAACAGTGATCTCTCACTGCCACCCCCTGCTGATGCCCTAGATGTTGTTTGGCCCCCAACTTATCTGCCTCCTCCTTAGCCACAGCCAAAAGCTGCCCTTCTCTGCCTCCTCAGCCAATTCTTTAACTGCTTTTCGACCCTCTGCTCCCGTGCATCCCATGTCGCGGAGCAGGCGAACAGTCGAAGACCCGACAAAGCCCCTACATCCCACCTCGACGGGGCACGTAATGGCCTTCCAGCCAGCCTCCCTGCATTCTTCAGCAAGGTCTGCATACTTGGAACGCTTCCGCTTGTTGGCAGCCTCCATACCCTCCTCCCACGGAACTGTGAGCTCTGCCAACAGGATGGTCTTTTGTGGCTCAGACCACATAATCAGGTCTGGCCGGAGTGATGTTTCTACAATCTCCCTGGGGAACTGGAGCTGCCTCCCCAGGTCGACCCTCATGGTCCACTCACCACCAGCTGTGAGGATTCTAGATGTTACCCGCTGGCGAGAGGGGTTGACGTTCTCTCCAGCCCTTGCAAACAGAATTGGATGTTTTCCTGGAGCAGAAGATCTGCTATTAGCCTTCTGTCTGCATGATTCTGCCACCTCTGCCAGCTTCCTCAACACCAGGTCATGTCGCCACCTGTAGCGGCCTTGGGACAATGCAGTCTTGCAGCCTGACAGGATATGCTGGAGGGATGCGTTGCTGGTACTGCAGAGGGGACAGGCCTCTTCTGTGCCGAACCACTGATGGAGGTTTCTGGGACAAGGAAGGGTGTCGTAGGTGGCCCTAATCAGGAAGCTGAGCCTGGCTTGGGGGATCTTCCACAGATCCGACCATGACAGAGACCTGTCTGTTATGCCTTCCCATGACAACCATCCCCCCTGCCGGCTCTGAGACACCGCTTTGATTTTAAGGCGCTCCTGCTCTGTTCTTGTCACTTCTGCCACCACCATTGCTCTCTGTTCTTCCCTGGATGCCTTTGACCAGAAGAGGGGGGTCTCGCTCCTTCCAAGTCCCGCTCGACCCTCCTGGACTCGGCCGACTATCTCGCGGTGTTTTAGCCTGCTGATAGCCTTATCAACCTCTTCCTGGGCTTTCCATTTCCTCCCTGTTCGTACCTGGGATCCAGCTGCTCTCACCAGTTGGTCCGTGGATTCCCTCAGCTCCAGCACCATCCGCGCCTTCTCCTGCTTGTATCCCAGGCCAACGGATCGCAGTGGCAGTTGTAACGCGTTCCTGCCAAACAGGCCTACCTCTGATAGGCATCTCGGCAGTCCCAGCCACTTTCTGATAAATGAATTGGCCAATCTATCCATCTTGTCTGCCACCGAGGAGGGGACTTCGCTTATCTTCAGAGGCCACATTACCCTTGGGTATAGTATGAACTGGTAGCTCCATACTTTATACTTTCCAGGGAGCTGGCTCAGTTTACAAAAAATGTAACAGTCCACAAGATAGCAGCCTAAAGTGCAAAATGTGTGCACATTCTTTTAATCGCGATTAAAATGTAACACCTTTAACGCGATTAATTAATTAACGCGATTAACGACAGCCCTAATAATAATAATATAAACTAATTTATGAGACACACATCAGGGAGCTTAATTCAGGGCTCACGCATTTCAACACGCTCACACGCCACACATGGTATTTCTTACGCTGAGAAATGATTAACTTCGCCGCACAGAAATGACTATAGCCTATCCTACACACGAGTCAAAGGCAGACTACTCTGCGCTCATACCGCTGTCTTGAATTAGCGACCTATCGGCCAATCAGAAAAATAGAATTTCTCAGCCAATCAGAAAATAGAATTTCTTGTTGCTGGGTGAGGAGTTCCTGGATGGACATCTCTATGCCCCAAGACCAAGACATGTTTGACATTGTATATATATATATACAAGAAATATTCAGCACACGCCCATTGACATGAGCAACTTAATAACTGCAGAAATATGTAGGAGTGTAATTAGGCTTCCTTGGTTCATTTTTTTCAAAGGTGACTGGTATGAGCAGATTTTCGAGGCTGTCTACGATTGCCAAACTGGTATTAGTTCTGCCACACTCAAATGCAGATGCAGAGAGGGTTTTTTCCATTATTTAATATTACAGAATGTAGTGTAAAGTGAAGAGACAATGACCACTGCTGTTGAAGCTCCCCCCCCCCCTGAAAGGGACATCGACAGAACAACCTCTGACAACACCCCCCCCCCCCCCTTCCCCCACCAACTCACTCCAAACAAGCTTGAAAACTTGAGAGCCCTTTTAATTTGAGAAAAACATAAACTTAACTTTTGCTGTCATCATTTTGCAGGCTAACGTGGTGAGCAGAAACGGAATGTAAACATGAAGTGCCGTCAGGGACCAATCTCAATCTGCTCCCTACTCACTCCCCCTCTCCACTCCTACCCCTTTCCCACCAAAAAAACCATGGTTCTTGAACCGGTTCTGTTCAGGGCCAGTATCGCCGATATCGATACCGATACTTTTTAATATTTAAGCTTCATAGGTCCTATGGATCCAAAAGACCTAGGATAGAATTTCGCCAAACATTGTACATGACAACAAAATACTTTATTATCACAATCAACATTTTTGTTTAGAAACAATGGAACAGTAACAAAACAAGGTTTGCCTTAACATTAGGAAAATAAATCTTTTTTGAGGTAGAAAAGGAGAAACCACAATACAAAAATAAAATAAAAATTCTCCCCTCACTAGACATCTTTTCTAGTTCTTTCTTTCTTTGTTTCTTTTTTCAAATAGAATTGTTCTTAGGAAAAACAATAAAAAATAAGGAATTTTCTTCCTTTCAGTGCAATTCTGTTTTTTCTTAAATAAACAGAGTGTAAAAAAATACCACTCAACACAACTTAAAACAAAATCTCCTGAGGTAGAGGGCTGACAAACCACAATACAACAAAATTAACACACCACAACAAATACTGTAAACAGTTTCAAACTTGTTCTGTTTTTTCTGAGGAGAGCGCTGAGTGGGCGGGCCAGGCTGAGCCTACCTGCATGGCTGTTTGGCTGGCGCCGCTGAGCCACGTGTTGGTGCAACAACAAAAGACGAGAGGGGGGGGGGGGGGGGTGCGCTGCTCCGTGCTGTGTGACACAGTGCAGCGCTACTCTTACAGACAGAGAGACTTTGATGAATCCGCGAGCGCAGCAGTCAGTGCGTGCGGGAGAGAAAAAAAGCTTGAGTATCGATCTTTTTACACGAGTATTGCTCAATATCAATACCAGCGTTGGCACCTCTACTTCATGCTTTATTTTTCACGTTAAGCGTTTTCCGTTCTGTCCGGGTCACTTTTATCTCGTAATATCACACAATTCACCTTTTTAAAGAGGCTTTGAAAATATCAGCGGCAAACTGGCTCAAAATGTAATCAGGTGAAGTTTAAAAGATAAAAATGCAGCATTACGCTCCATACGAGACCCCAGCGGACGCCATTGTTGCTAACGCTATGCTGTACAACACGACACGCCCACAGACGGACGTCACGGTTTGTGCTGAAAAACCAAGTATTCTGTGGTGCCAGATTGGCCCGCTAGTTCACTGTATGGAACTTCTTTTTTTCCGGTGGAAACACGCGGAACCGGTTGAAAGTCAAGTTCGAGAACCGGAACGGGCTCCGTGCCGCGTCGGTGGAAAAGGGGTATCCGCCTCCGTTTGCGCGTTCACGTGGAGTGTCCCTCTGTAGTGGAGTGTTAGTGAGGAGGGAGCGGATTGGGAAAGGCCAGTAGCTAACGTAAAACTGCTCGAGTGGAAACATCGATTTCATATCAGTTCACAATGCTCATAAATAAATTGACAAACACGAAAACGAAGGGTATTCTCTCTATAATTTTATTGTATGTTTTAGTTAGTTTTGTAAACGCCTAATACAATTTCAGTTAGTTATCGCTTTTTCTTTTAATTACCGTTTTTATTTATTTCACTTAACGAAAATGTTTTTTCAATTCCAGTTTTCGTTATTTCGTTCGTTTTCGTTAACGATAATAACCCTGTTGTGCACAGACGATTTTCGAAAATTTATTCTACTGTAATTATTAATATGTGTCAGATCTATCATTTTGTCATTTATTTTCATTGCATTAGTCTAATCATGGTAATGTAGTATACTGTGGCTAAAGAGGTTAGCAGTACTTACATTATCTCTGAGGTAAAAAATCTATAACTTTCTTAGTTCTCTTCTGTGATTTACTACTCTCTGCCGTCTCAGTGTGGAGTCGGGATACATGACTATAGATTAATCAGTAAGTGGCGCAAATAAAGAGATAAATACCCAAAATTTAGGCGAGTGGAGTTTGAAATGAGCATGCGGTCTGTAACTATGGTCACTTGAAGCTGGTAAGATGGTGGACGTAGTACGTACGGGTGTTGTGTGCATACTGCACACTTCTGTACTGAAAGTACATACTTCTTTACCGGCTGAGCGGTGCATTCTTCCTCCAATCTAGTACAGACTCAGTAAGTATGCAATTTCGGACGCAGCCTAAGTCTGTGTCTGTTGCTTATTCTGAATTGTGTTTGTTTGTAAACTGTGAATTAGTTCTTAATCTGGTCGTGATGTTAGTGAATTAAACCTACATCTCTCTGATGGTCTGACCAATGAGCTGTCTGTTCTGACATGCTGCTTAAGCCCGGCTAGCTCAGTCGGTAGAGCATGAGACTCTTAATCTCAGGGTCGTGGGTTCGAGCCCCACGTTGGGCGAGTGTCTTTATTTAACGTCTACAGAAACCAAAAGGACGTTTTTCCACTTTGGACAGTCGGTCTCCGGTGACTTATCAGGTGGATCTTTGTGCTTGTAGGACTGTTGTTTACTGGATGTTTTTCAGTTACTTATTTCCACTATTCTGTGGAGCTACACATTGTTGTTGTGTCTCATATACGTTTGATCAACAGGCAGGTTGTGCAATAAAAGGCACTCGTCCCCGGGTGGGCTCGAACCACCAAGATTTCAGTTAACAGCTGAACGTTCTAACCGATTGCGCCACAAAGACACACACACAGCTGTTTCATTGGATGGTACACACAGGTCACATGACTTGCTAACCTTTACTGAAGGGCAAATAAGTTTCTGACTTGAATGAGAGGGGCATTAAAAATATCTCACACTTGTCAGAGACAACATTTGAAACCCAGGTCAATAGGAACTGCTAGTTAGAGAAGGCTCACTTGTTTGTTAGTTTAAGTCCAAAAGTTGGAGTGGACCAAACAGGGATCAAACCCACGACCTTGGCATTACTAGCACCACACTCTAATCAACTGAGCTAACCAACTGACATCCAAGAGCAGGGCATATACCCACATACCCGATTCTACACTGACAGCCCTTCAGTTATGGAGCTGCCACACAGAAACGATGGAGAGCTTTACTGTTGATGAGCAGAACAGATCTTCGTGTGAGATGACTGAGGTTCATGTATTTTTCTTTTAAGAATAAATAAAAGCTGATGCTTTTAACCTCATACTTTCCTAATACTTTTGTTCTACACGCTCTAAATTTCTGCCATGTGCAGTGCAAGAATTCACTATATTACACAGCAGTTCTCTTTTTATTTATTTACTTATTATGCCATTGAAAAAATTTATTGTAACCATTTATAAAGGTCATGCCACATTCATTAGATGAAATGAAGCCAGAATTAAATATAGTAGAAGAACAGGGTGGTATTCTTACCTTCAAAGATCAAATTACTCAAGTTTACGCATCAAATTACGCAGCGCATGC
The DNA here is from genome assembly GCF_030014385.1 of Trichomycterus rosablanca. Taxonomy (NCBI): domain Eukaryota; kingdom Metazoa; phylum Chordata; class Actinopteri; order Siluriformes; family Trichomycteridae; genus Trichomycterus; species Trichomycterus rosablanca. The sequence goes on along the minus strand of NC_086001.1, from coordinate 20,813,698 downwards.
TCACCTGGCATTATTAGCACCACACTCTAACCAACTCAGCTAACCGGCCAGTTCATCTATTCTCTGTAGATCTTTGTACATAATTCTACACTAACTCCATTCAACCAGCTGCATGGCAGCACAAAAACCATTAGAGAGTCTGCACATTTTTAGTGAAGATCAAAGCAAAACTTCTCAACGAGAAATCCTGACTTCAATCAATTTCTTTGAGAAATAACAGAAAAACTACATCACAACCTACAGCACTTACAACACAACAGCTGGTTTTAACTACTCTGTACATAAATAATCTGATAATGCAAATAATTACCGCCATCGAGACTGTAAAAATGAGCGGCTCCTAAACTGAATTTGGAAGTTATTGTGCCAGAAATGCAGCAGTTTCATGTTATTATAGTCCCAAAGAAGTCCAGCATCACATGTATGAATGACTACCGCCCCATCACTCTCACACCAATAGTGATGAAATGCTTTAAGAGATCTTAGCTCATATAAAGAGCAGTCTTCTATAGCAGTGTAAAGAGCAGGTGGGTATAAGCCCTCTTTATACACGGTGCTGTACTTTAGTACCCTTGCATCATGAACCGGCCCAGGATAACCAACAAAAAACCTATACTGCTATACAAGCTGTACACTGACTACTTTAAGTTATATCCAAGTCTCATTTCTATTGTGTTGTCCCATGAACAGATATAATCAAATATTTGCAGAAATGTGAGGGGTGCACTTACTTTTGTGAGATACTGTAAGGTAGCAACACTGAGTGTTATACTGTTTATTAGCCTGACTTAAACATTAGCAAGTCATGTGACCCATGTGTACCGTCCAATGAAAATGCTGCGCGCATGTCTCTGTGGCGCAATCGATTAGCGCGTTCGGCTGTTAACCGAAAGGTTGGTGGTTCAAGCCCACCCAGGGACGAGTGTCTTTTATTGCACAACCATGTTGATCATAAACCTCAGTGTATATTATCTGGAAACAGATGCTCTTCATATAGAAATATGCTTTACATTTGCTGGATGGTAATAACTCTTAGTGAAGTCTTAATGAACAATTAAACATCAATTCAGGTTGTGTTTTCAGTTCAATTGGGAAAAATATTAACAGTAGCCATAGGTGGAAAGTAACGAATTACATTTACTCGTGTTACTGAAATTGAGTAGTTTTTTTGTGTTGTACTTTTAAAAGTAGATTTTACAACCAGTAATTTTACTTTTTAACTAAGAATTGTAATTCGCTACATTTTAAATAACTTTCGTTAAAAAAAAAAACAAATACAGTGGTGTTCAGAAAAATATCAGTGATTTTAAAAAAGTGAATAAAGCACAAAATCATTATAATAACTTTTATTTCCATAAATGCAAATGCACTGAAAATACTACACTTTCAATTCTAAATCAAAACATTAACAAAATTTAGCCAGTTTGTGTTAATCCTTTACAGAAAATTAAGAAAAATTAATATTACGCTGTTCAAAAATAGCAGTGCCAGAATTTTTCTTCAAAAACTACGAAAATGTATGTATAAACTAAAAAAAAATGTTTGAGGTTTCACTTTACTTTAAATTACTGAACTAATATTTAGTGGCATAACGATTGTTTCCGAGATCTGTGTTGCATGAAGTCGACCAACTTCTGGCACCTCTGAACAGGTATTCCAGTCCAGGATGATTAGACATTCCACAGTTCTTCTGCAGTTTTGGGTTTTGCCTTAAAAAAAACATGTTTCAGACGTCAGAACACAAGTTCTCTCTGGGATTGAAGTCAGGGGATTGTGCTGGCCACTCTATTACCTCAATGTTGTTTGTCTGTAACCAAGATGTTTTGGGTCATTGTCATGTTGAAACACCCATTTTAAGATCATTTCTTCTTCGACATAGGGCAACATGATCTCTTCAAGTATTCTGATATATTTAAACTGATCCATGATCCCTTGTATGTGATAAATAGGTGTAACATCATGGTATGAAAAACATCCTCATATCATAGTTTTGTATCACCATGCTTTACTGTCTTCACAGTGTACTTTGGCTTGAATTCAGTGCTCAGGAGTCGTCTGACATACTGTCTACGGCCACTAGACCCAAAAAGAACAATTTTGCTTTCACCAGTCCACAAAATGTTTAGCCATTTCTCGTTGAACCAGTCAATGTGTTTGAACCCATTCAGGACGTCTTTGTCTTAACAACGGGACTTTGCAAGGAGTTCTTGCTGGTAAATTGGCTTCACTTAATCATCTTCTGTCCTACTGCTAACTTCAGATGTTCCTTGATCTTTCTGGTGGTGATCATTGGCTGAGTATTTGCCATTTTGGCTATTCTTCGATCCATTCGAACAGTAGTTCCACGCTTCCTTCTGCGTCTTTCAGGTTTTGGTTTTCACTTCAAGACATTTGAGATCATTTTAGATGAGCAGCCAATAATTTGCTGCACTTCTCTGTATGTTTTTTCCTCTACAATCAACTTTCTAATCAAAGTACGCTGTTCATCAGAACAATGTCTGGAACAACCCATTTTACCCAGTATTTCAGAAGGAAATGCGCTATGACCAACCTGTGCAACATTTGCCCCCCTCCTACCTTAAATAAGGGCCAAAATTGACACCCGTTCTTCTGCAGAATGAATGACTTCACCAGTTGAACTCCTCACTGCTATTATTTTGAACAACCGCCTTTCAATCAATGCTTCGATTACTCAGAATGAGCGGCATGCATGTCCTAATTGTTGAGTTTGTTTTGTTTTCATTACTCTACTACACTTTCAAGTAAATTATTTGCTATGTAGAAATAGCATTTCTACTAAAAACAGTGATCAGGTTAATGGTGTTGGACTGCTATTTTTTTAACACCACTGTATATACAAAACAGTTACATGTGCAAAAATATGAAATAGAAAAAAAATATTAATAAAAACAGTGCAAAATAATAACAATAAAAATTATAATATTTACATTAATGAGGTAATTACCTCTCTCTCTCTCTCTCTCTCTCTCTCTCTCTCTCTCTCTGTGTGTGTGTGTGTGTCGCTTGCTCTCTCCGCTATACTGAAAGTGATTTGAATTTCGACAATAAACAGCTCTTATTATGACTGACTGATTCCCTCTACTGATAGAAGCGGAATGGTTGAATTACAGCCGATAAGGACTGCACAGAAATATAAATATGTATTATAACGGCTCCCAGAGGCGCGACTCGGTTCCTTTTGTTCATTTTAAAGAGCCGTTTTAATGACTCATCACTATAGGCAAGGCATGCAACCCGCGTTGATGTTGTAGCATGGGGAAAGGGGCGTGTGAGACAAATTTTGATGTTTGAGGTGGCTAATGGTCTACATTTTCATGATAAGTTGACTTTTTTGTATTTTATTATTCTATTTTTAATTTATTTTATAATATCGGTAACGTGAGAATATTTTTGACGGCACCCCTGACGAAGCCAGATGCGGCACCCCGGTTGAGAAAGGCTGCTCTAACCAACTGAGCTAACCAGCCAGTTAAGCTTTTCTCTTTAGATCTTTGTACATAATTCTACACTAACTCCATTCAACCAGCTGCATGGCAGCACAAAAACCATTAGAGATTCTGCACACTTACAGTGAAGATCTGTAAAAATGAGCGGCTCCTAAACTGAATTTGGTTGTTATTGTACCAGAAATGCAGCTTCATGTTATTTTAATGATCTGAGATCTCAGTCCTACTTCAGACATCACTGTCTAGTCATTTCTTATGTTCAGACTTTCTTAATCCACATCTAAGAGGTTTTGTGGGTTCTTATGTGTGTACTATCTAAACTATACAGTATATTTTTGGCACATTCGACACTCATCGAGCACTTTATTAGGAACCTATCTGATACCTGCAATATTTTATTATAAGCTACACCTACCACACAAATAAATTTTTTGGGTATACAGTTACTGACTGTAGCACACCTGTCACCGTGTACCATTTTCGTACCCTGTTTATCAGAAGAAAGGGACCCCTAGAGGTTCAACACAAACACAAAAAAATTTTGTTGGGATTTATTAGGAACACATACCCTGTTAGCACTGGTTAGCAAATCTTAACGCTGCTGCTACTACTGGCTTTAATATAACTTTGGAGTGTGTCTGTGGGAATTTGTGCCCATGTGGTCAAGTTCAGTCAAGCTTCATGCAGATTTTGCAATGGAACGTTTAAACCTGTAGCCTAGTGGTTAGGGTACTGGACTAGTAATCAAACGGTTGCTGGTTCAAGCCTCACCACTGCTAGGTTGCTGCTGTTGGGCCCTTGAGCAAGGCCCATAACCCTCAGTTGCTCAGATTGTATACTGTAACTGTACTGTAAGTCGCTTTGGATAAAGGCGTCTGCTAAATACTGAAAATGTAAATGTAAACCTAAGAGATTCTCCACGACCACCACTTACGATTGTTTTATTTGTTATAAGAGAATCTTGAGAGAACATGTCAAACTCTGTACAGAAAGTGACCACATGCCAGGTTTTGAAGCCATGTCTGAATACTAATGGGGCATGCTTGTTTAAAAAACGGTGCTCAGTGCAATGATAGAAAGTCTTTAAATCTACTGGATGAAGGTGCATTATGACATCATAAGTTCTATTAGAACACTAAGGTGTAAATCAGAGTTTGAAGAGCAGCTACATGCAGAACTGCAGAAGCCACTTCACATTTTGCTGATCAGCTTTCTCCCAAGATGTTCAGGATCGTCTCTCAACAACTACTCCAGGCCGCTGGACGGTTTAGCGGCCTGGCTAAGACACACTACAACTCTCAGTGTGAAAAGCCTGCAGCTCCGAGGATGAGACTCCGAAAGGTCGTCGATTCAGAGAACAAAAACCTGGCCAGGGTCTGGAGCGAGTACGCCAGGCGGTATCCTTTGATTTTAGACCCCAAGGACTTGCTGTTGAAAACTTCATCGGTCGACCCTGTCGCTGGTGAAGCAGAGAATAGCAGAGCAAGTCCATCATCTACTGGATTTGATCATTTGTTCCTGGAAGCTGCTCTGCTTGCACTCGGACTGGGCATTACATCCATACAGGGGTTATGCCTCATGGCCGTCGCCACCTGTGTGCTCTGATGGTCCGGAAAGGGCCAAGAGGGCTCGCCACCAGCCAGAGGAAACTTCTAGACCTCAGACTGGGTAAAACTAAACACAGCGTTATTACCTGAGTGTAATTCAGGTTTTGTGGGACTTTAATAAGCACAAAATATTTAATAGTACAGGTGGATGTCGAGAGCGGCCATATAGAAATAAGGAATCTGCCTGCTTTCCTTCTACTCACAGATCCAGCACGTCAACTTTATGGACATCGTCTTAGAGCTGGTGCTGCTGGGAATTCTGGGAAGAGCGAGGGTGCATCAGATCATTTCAGTAAGAGAGTCTGTGCTCTATAGAGTCTAGAATGAATCTGTGCTGCACTACAAGTGTAGTCAAACACCGGAGACGAAGGCTCTTTTTGGACCAGCTGATTGCTCTCATCTATTCGTGCGTTACGCCCAGATGGACTGAACGGCAGTACACAGAGCGTTATTTATTCCATCTTCAGGTGCGTGTTCTTTACACCACGAATGATCTCGAATAGAACTGTCTGCTAGTAATCTGTTATTTATTCTTTTTCTCTCTCAGACTGAGATGCTGAACTTCCTGGATGAAATCTTCACTCTGGACGAGTCTTTGTACGCAGAACCTGAAGCCCTGGCTGCTGCACTGGAGACGCTTTTATGGCGGAGCCTCTGACGGTTTCATGAAAGGCTGAAAACAGAAGACATCTAAAGGCCAACCTTGATTAGAACCTTTATTTAACTGTCAGGGATGCATGTCTGGTGGTTGACGTGTTGTTAATGTGTGTTCACAGTTTCTGTACCTGTGGAGGTGTGTCAGGACCCAAGACATGGGCGACATGTGAAGATACCACCAATTTATTGAGATTTCAGAGAGACGTGCTGCCATTAAGTTGACGTCTTTACATCAGGACAACGCCCGGATGACTTCGTGGACCAGATCCAGATGTGTAAAAGCTGATGTTCTGTGAAAATGTAATAAAAAGAAGAAACTGTGATTCGTTCATTCTCTGGTGTCTTTATTCTCTAAAAGAAAAGATTTCCAATGATTTCACTCATTGCTATAAAAAGTTGGGACGGAGGCAGAATAAGAGTGGAAGGTTTATAGAAGATTACAGTTACAGTTGCTCTCCATGCTGCTCTTTATTTTGAGGGAATTTGAGTTGTGAGATGTGGGAACAAACTGGGAACTGGAATGTGGACACAATACAGAGGAAGTAAGGTGTCCAGATATTTGAGGAAAAGAGGCTGTATATGGCAAAGGAACCAAATTACTGCTCCTATTTTATACTTACACTTATCACAGTTCTAGTAAATAAGGGTTAAGGGCCTCGCCTAGGGACCCAACAGTGACAACTCGCCAATGGTGTGGCTTGAACTGGAAACCTTTTGATTGCTAGCTCAGTACCTTAACCACTTATACCAAGTTCACACCACTGTGTTCAGATCTCTGTTCAGTTAACACTACACAGTGGACAGTGAGTGTAGAAACAACCCAGCTAGCACGATAGATCTGGGCTGATTCCGGCTCCGGTTCGGCAGTGTCGGCTGTCTGTCGGCTCGGCACCCCGCATCTGGCCTGATTATGGCTTCATGTCGGCTGACTGAGACTAGGCTACATTGCGGCACCCCACATCTGGCCCGATTATGGCTGCATGTCGGCACTGTCGGCTGACTGAGACTAGGCTACATTGCGGAACCCCACATCTGGCCCGATTATGGCTGCATGTCGGCACTGTCGGCTGACTGAGACTAGGCTACATTGCGGAACCCCACATCTGGCCCGATTATGGCTGCATGTCGGCACTGTTGGCTGACTGAGACTAGGCTACATTGCGGAACCCCACATCTGGCCCGATTATGGCTGCATGTCGGCTGACTGAGACTAGGCTACATTGCGGAACCCCACATCTGGCCCGATTATGGCTGCATGTCGGCACTGTTGGCTGACTGAGACTAGGCTACATTGCGGAACCCCACATCTGGCCCGATTATGGCTGCATGTCGGCTGACTGAGACTAGGCTACATTGCGGAAGCCCACATCTTGCCCGATTATGGCTGCATGTCGGCACTGTCGGCTGACTGACACTAGGCTACATTGCGGCACCCCACATCTGGCCCGATTATGGCTGCATGTCGGCACTGTCGGCTGACTGAGACTCAGCGGAATTGCGACACCCCACATCTGCCCCGAATATGGCTGCATGTTGGCTGACTGAGACTCAAAGCAACTTTTTTAATCCAATATAATAGTTGTATATGTATGTGTAAAATTATTTTACAGTCGCTTGATAAACTTGTTTGACTTGAACCAGATGTATGTACGCTAAGCCATGATAACTGTTTATAACAATGATAACTGACAAGTGATTTTTAACTATTACCTTAATGTTAATACATGGTGGTGTCAGATAGAATCAGTTCTTTACTTCAATACGAAAGGTTCCCTGAACGCATGCGCATTTAGTTCGGTTTAAATAAGAAAACCGTTATTTTTTACACTTATTCACTGAGGATTTCAAGGTAACGTTAACTGCTCCTCTTTAGGACTAAAACTTACTAAAACATTATATTACTGTAGTAACAGAACAATATATATAATCAAATAATTTCGTATTTTTTATAATTTATAAATATATTATAGCTATGTTTTAATGTTAGCCAAAAATGCTAGCTTGGCCGGTACGGTAAACTAACTATCTAGCCAGCTATACATAAATATGGCAGCAAAGGCTATCAAAAAATAATTTAAAACATACATCTCAAGGAAACTTACACTGATATTATGAATACGATATAAACCATCTAACAATATAGCCAAGTTATATTACACACATAAGATTTTAAAACAATTACATTAGTTATCTATACCTACATTTGTATGGAGCTGGTGGTCCATCTTTTTTGAGTAAGGGTCGTGATGTATATAAAAGGTTGGTTACATTAGTTCTTCCTGGCAGTTGACAATATTATAAAAACTTTTAGTCATTGGCTGGCATAAATAACCCAGGAAACATGTTTACAAAGACAAAAAAAATTATCATGCCTAAAGCACATATTTATATTAGTATATTAGTCTTCATGAAGTTCCTTGATTGAATGATTGAACCCTTCTATTACCTTTGGGGTCAGTTTGACCCCATTCAATGTTTAACGTATTTAAATAAATGATTTACATAATTTTTTCTGCTTCATATTTAATGACTTTTCCTAACTTAATGTGGACAACTGGGTAAACATAAAATTAACATGATGATATGTTTTCAGTGTCCTGTACACATGTTGTACGCATCAGTGTTCTTTGGGGTCAGTTTGACCCCAGGCTGTTTTAGCTGTAAAACAACATATAATAAATATCAACATTTTACACACATTTGTTTTGGTTGTTTAGGATGATATTGAGGTCACTATGACATGCAATTTTATAATCTTAAAAAAACTTTAAGGCCCTAACCTAACATACTCACAACTGTAGTAGTGCGAGAACCACTGATAGTTCACACAACATGGGGGAGGGAAAAACATCATCCTCACAAGAGTTTTAATATTCCCCATGCTGTGGGGACAGGAAAATATAGAGACAGAGGATGATGTTGAGGAGGACCCTGATTATGAGGCCTCCTCCTCTGATGAGAATGAGACCCTCAGTGTTGACCCTTCTTTTGTTTCTCAACCACCAGCAAACACACTACCTTCCAAAAATTTTGAAGTTATTATGGCCTGTCTCCTCACTTGAACAACAGGGTAGACTTAGTGCTGCTAATGTCATCAAAATGGTTCCAGGCCCCACCAGATACGCTGTCAGAAATGAAAAGTTATTATGGTCTGTCTCCCCACTTGAACAACAGGGTAGACTTAGTGCTGCTAATGTCATCAAAATGGTTCCAGACCCCACCAGATACGCTGTCAGCCATGTCAAGACATAAAATCAGCATTTGAGCTCTTCATAACACCACCACTTGAAAGGAAATATGTAAGATTTAGACAAATTTAGAGAGGTGTGTGTATGGGGACAGTTGGGAAGACTTGGATGTGACCCACTTGCAAGCTTACATTGGGTTGCTCATTTTGGCAGGAGTGTACAAGTCAAAAGGTGAAGCAACAGCAAGTCTTTGGGCTGCTGACACTGGAAGGGCACCATGTCTCTAAACACATTTCATATTTTCTCCCGTGTCATACACATTGATGACAGAGAAACAAGGCGGGGCCGCGAGAGCGTGACAAACTTGCAGCAATATGGGATGTATAGGACAGTGGGTTCAGCGATTACCCTTTCTTTACAATCCAGGCCCCCATGTGACTGTGGATGAATGTCTGGCTGCATTTCGTGGGCGCTGTCCCTTCAGATAATTTGTTTCACAAACAAAATCCTTCTAAATTTTTTAAATTGTGTGTCAAATTGACCCCAAACATAATACATATTACTGTTCCTGATAACAGAAATTGTCTTTCATTCCAAATGTTATAGATAACAAAAATATGTACCTAGAAAGTATATAAAGCCATAAAAACAACAAAAAGATCTCTACTGCCAATTTTAGATCAATCAATGAGATTTTATGGTGATTTGCATATTCCTCGATAGTCGTGCAACAGGTATTCTGGATGTATAAGGGGGGGTGGGTATGGGTTTTTTTAAAGGCTATTTAAGTGGTCAACGAACAAACATAAAGTAAGTGACAAACTTTTCTAGAGGTTTAAATTGTGTTAGTAAACTTGAAGGTAATAGGAGGGTTAATGCAGAAATGTTCATTGAGATCTTAGAGCAACATGTGCTGCTTTCAAGACGTCGTCTTTTCCAAAGACGTCCAACATTTTTCAACAAGACGATGCAAAACCACCTGCTGCACACATTAAAAAGGCGTGGCTTTGGAAGAAGAGGGTACGAGTACTGGACTGGCCTGCCTGCAGTCCTGACCTGCCCCCTATAGAGAATGTGTGGAGAATTCTGAAAGGAAAAATGCGACAACGACGACTCTGTACTGTTGCACATCTTAATTTATGAAAACTTAACATTCATAATATGAAGAATTCTTGCAAACACCATAAAGACCAGGGTAAAATTCTTCCACTTGAAAGTAAAAGTTGTTCTGTGTTTATTAAAGTAGATTAAACTTGAATAATGAACAAAAACAGATTCAGATCTGAGGTTGGTACATTTCACCACATTACTTTTAATGATTAATAATCATATTAATTCCATGATGTATATTCAATAACTAAAGTAGAACAGTTCTAGAAAAAGAAAACCATACAGCTTTACCTCCTGTGTGAATGTGCTGGTGTTGTTAGAGAGAATAATGCACAAAAATACTTTCCACACTTTTAACAGTGATGTAGTTTGTCTGTGTGAGTTTGCTGATGTCGTTTCAGATTACTTTTATAAGCAAAAAACTTTTTACACTCTGAGCAGTGATACGGTTTCTCTCCTGTGTGAATACGCTGATGTACTTTAAGAGCATTACTGTACGGAAAACTCTTCCCACACACTAAGCAGTGACACGGTTTCTCTCCTGTGTAAATACGCTGGTGTTGTTGGAGTTTACTTTTACTAACAAAGGAGTTTAGCTACCACTAATTTGCCTATAGATAAACACAAAGAACAAAGACTCATGATATGGTAATTACAACTGTATAATAAAAACATTATAAATACTAGTATATACAGTATATACTATATATGTAGATATATACATGTGTGAATAATGAAATATAGAGTCCAGTGCTGGGGGAAAAGGGTAGGGGAGATCTTGAGTTATTGTAAGATGGGGGGAGGGGTGGGGGCACTGGCTCATCAGTGTGAGGACAGTCTGTGTATCAGTCTGCTATTGTTATGCAGTCTGAAATCATCTAAAGGCTAGAACTTTGGAGTGTAGACCTAGAAGTGTTAAAGTAAGAGGCTATTAATTTATAAAAACTTAGCATTCATAAAATTAAGAATTTTTGCAAACACCATAAAGACCAGGGTAAAATTCTTCCACTTGAAAGTAAAAGTTGTTCTGTGTTTATTAAAGTAGATTAAACTTGAATAATGAACAAAAACAGATTCAGATCTGAGGTTGGTACATTACACCACATTACATTTGATGATTAATGATCATATTCATACCATCATGTACATTTGATAATTGAAGTAGAACAGCTCTAGTGGATATTGGTAGAAAAAGAAAACTATTAAAGAAAAAAAATGACACAGCTTTTTCTGTACATGCAGTAGTGGAGTATCATTTTATTTTCTACTGTGAATGCGCTGGTGTTTTTCAAGACGACTTCAGTCACAAAAACCTGTGACAAAAACTTCTGTGTGACCGTACTGGTGTCTATTAAAAATGCTGCTTCCAGTAAAACTTCATCTGCACTATAAGCAGCAATATGGGTCATCCTTTTATGTGAATGCGCTGGTGTGGTGTATTTAAAGGAAATTCCTTTCACTAAAGTTCTATTCAGACAGTGAACAGTAATGCGACCTCTCTCCTGTGTGAATGCGCTGGTGTTGTTGAAGAACATAATGTGCAATAAAATACTTCCCACACTCTTAACAGTGATGTAGTTTCTCTATGTGGATACGCTGATGCCGTTTGAGATTATTTTCATGAGCAAAAATCTTTCCATACTCTGAGCAGTGATACGGCTTCTCTCCTGTGTGAACACGCTGATGTACTTTAAGGGCACTACTTTGAGTAAAACTCTTTCCACACTCCAAGCAGTGATATGGCTTCTCTCCTGTGTGAACACGCTGGTGTACTTTAAGGTAACTACTTTGAGTAAAACTCTTTCCACACTCAGTGCAGTTATACGGTTTCTCTCCTGTGTGAATACGCTGGTGTTTTTGAAGGGTACTATGTTCCGCAAAATTGTTTCCACACTCCGAGCAGTGATACGGCTTCTCTCCTGTGTGAATGCGCTGGTGTTGTTTGAGATGACTCTGCGTAGTAAAACTCCTCCCACACTCTGAGCAGTGATATGGCTTCTCTCCTGTATGAACGCGCTGGTGTCGTTGGAGATGACTCTGCGTAGTAAAACTCTTCCCACACTCTGAGCAGTGATGAAAGTTCTTCATGTTTATGCTTTGATAAGACTGTAGAAACTGTTTCCTTGAAAAGCAACAGAAACAAAGAATCAAGTCGATTAATTAGAATTACTTTTACTACATTAATACCACAATAATATTAAACTCTTCACCTAGTAATAAAAACATTAAATTCACTTCACGTCTAAGTGAGAATCTGAATTCAAAGAACATCAGGATAAAATACTTATAAATACTGCAGATGTTAATAAGTAAATAACTATAAATAACTTGATATAAATAAAGATATAAGAGATCTGACTTTCTCAACATCAGTCCTGCACCAAGCAAATCTAATCCAGTTCATGACAGGACTAATAATTAGCTCACAAGTGTAAATCTTTGGTGTGCTGGGAGTAAAAAAGGCTTCAAAAAACGCCACAATTATGAGCATAAAGCTATTTTAAACAGTCTGAATATATTAACCTGATAATATTAAATAACATAATAAAATAAAAAGAACAACAAATGCAACATAAATGTAAAAGAAACAAACAAGAAAACCCTTTACCTTCCTGTTAGAATCCTGGCAGCCACTTTAACAAAGCTGGTGTCTCCAGCAGGTCGTTTCTAATGAAGAACGTGCAGAAGATCCTTCTTACCAAGTGACTCAGCTACAAGTCTAGAGTTTAGTCCTTAAATAGAGCTGAGGACAAAGACCCAAGACGAGTTCAAAACTCTGCATTGGTCAATCATCAGCCAACCATTCACACCTTCTTGTGTGAAGTACTAGCTCATTATCTATGGAACGTGTGCAAATTAACTAGATGGAGGCATAAAGCATGATGGGTGAAGTCAAACTACACCTATTTATCTCAGCAGAGAAGTTATTTACATTTAATTCTAAACACAAACAAGGAATTGAAAGGCTATTCTGTAAAGTGAAATGACATGAACTTAGATAAAGCTTTTATGATAAGAATCTAAGTCATGTAAAATGCTGTATGTATATTTGTGTGAATTAGTTTCTACTGTATATGAGGAACAATAAGAAAACTAGAAGAGGAAACACCCACCTATAGATTTATCTGTATTTATGGTGTAGAAATATGTGAACCGTTGGATTTACTGAAGCACTTTCTACATTCTGAGCAGTGATACGAGCTCACTGAGGAAACATAAAGATTAATAAAGAGAAGGAAACAAAACCTGAAAATAAGAGCTTTATCTTCCGTTCAAATCCTGTTCAAACAGCTGAGAATGAGAGCAGTTCATTACTACAGGAACACAGACTGTACTTGTACTCGGTCTGTTTACCTCCAGCAGCAACTGGAACCAACGCCAAACAATTCAACTCTACCCAGGGTTGCCAAGTCCAGCAAAAATATCCGCCTCTAAGTGTGTCTAAACCCGCCCTTCACATGCTTAAACTAGCAGACCTTTTTCATAGGTATGTGAGCGCAAATCCTCATTAAAAACATTTTGTACGGTTTGCAATGAAAGCTTTTAGACAGCCGTGACACATTTTGAACGTAGCCTAATTTTCAACCATGACTGAATTTTTAAACAAGCCCAATTTGGCGGGAAAATCACGAGAGTTGCCAGGTTCAGCAAAATTATCCAGCCGAATGCCTGAAGCTGAAACTAGCCCAGAATCCAGGGTGTCACAGATATTGGTGAAATGGCAAATGAACGATCAGTACTACTAGTGAATCTTTTATTATTAATAATAATATAGTTTCATTTTACATTCCGATTGATACTTTTTTATGATGTATTTTGTTTACATTGGTATTACAGCTAGTAATTTTTTATCATTAAACTATTAGTCATTTTATTGATTTTTTATAATCGTTTTAGATCATATAAAAGAACATTTAATAATAACACTTTAAATACCAAAATCACTGAATTTCACTTCTACTTTTTTCTGTTCTTCTCCTCTCCAATCTTCATTATTAACTAATGATTTATGAATAGAATTTCAGGTTACATGAAGAACTATTTTAAATTAGGCAGATGCTATCTGCACCCTGGTGTAAACAGCAAAGTGTACAGTTTGAAACCTGGTGTAAATGCTATTTACACCCAGGTCCATTTACACCATGTTTTACGGTACTGATCACATGGTCTATGCTAAAAGTTTTATGCAAATCTAAACCCTGTTTTTTCGTACACTTCAACTTTATAATAAAGGCCTTTTATATTGTCACGTTTCTAGAATTAATTTAGAAATGATACATCAGAATGTCTTGATATTAACTGAGTGTAAACTACAGGTGATGTACTATCATTATAAAGTGGAATTGTTCTGTGGAAACACGAGAACTCCTTTTAATAACAATAACAATTTATGTAATCAAGATTATTCCATTTAATAACAATCTAAATTAAAACGGGAATGAGCTTAGATTATGTTTTAGTTGACTTTAAATTTAAAATCATAAGGTCCAGTTATTACCAAACCTTTTATTTTAAAGCCTGAAATTCTATCCTAAATAGTTCCGCCAGGTGCTTTTACCGTAATGTTTAGAATACGCATATCTTCACAAACAATGTGGGGCCTGATTTGAGCATTTTGAAGTGGAGGGTTGACCTCAGTAGTAAATCAAACAGTTCACAGACACACAAGTGCACAGTAAATATTTCTACACCATAAATACAGATAAATCTATAGGTGGGTGTTTCCTCTTATAGTTTTCTTATTGTTCCTCATATACAGTAGAAACTAATTCACACAAATATACATACAGCATTTTACATGACTTACATTCTTATCATAAAAGCTTTATCTAAGTTCATGTGGCTCCATCTACTTCATTTGCACACGTTCCATAGATAATGAGCTAGTACTTCACACAAGAAGGTGTGAATAGTTGTCTGATGATTGACCAATGCAGAGTTTTGAACTCGTCTTGGGTCTTTGTCCTCAGCTCTATTTAAGGATTAAACTCTAGACCTGTAGCTGAGTCACTTGGTAAGAAGGATCTTCTGCACGTTCTTCATTAGAAACGACCTGCTGGAGACACCAGCTTTGTTCAAGTGGCTGCCAGGATTCTAACAGGAAGGTAAAGGGTTTTCTTGTTTGTTTCTTTTACATTTATGTTGCATTTGTTGTTTTTATTTTATGATGTTATTTAATATTATTAGGTTAATATATTCAGACTGTTTAAAATAGCTTTATGATCATAATTGTGGTGTTTTATGAAGCCTTTTTTACTCCCAGCACAGCAAAGATTTACACTTGTGAGCTAATTATTAGTCCTGTCATGAACTGGATTAGATTTGCTTGGTGCAGGACTGATGTTGAGAAAGTCAGATCTTTTATATCTTTATTTATATCAAGTTATTTATAGTTATTTCATTATTAATATCTGCTGTATTTATAAGTATTTTATCCTGATGTTCTTTAAATTCAGATTCTCACTTAGACGTGAAGTGAATTTAATGTTTTCATCACTAGGTGAAGAGTTTAATATTATTGTGGTATTAATGAAGTAAAAGTAATTCTAATTAATCGACTTGTTTCTTTGTTTCTGTTGCTTTCCAAGGAAACAGTTTCTACAGTCTTATCAAAGCATAAACATGAAGAACTTTCATCACTGCTCAGAGTGTGGGAAGAGTTTTACTACACAGAGTAATCTCCAATGACACCAGCGCATTCACACAGGAGAGAAGCCATATCACTGCTTAGAGTGTGGAAAGAGTTTTACTACACAGAGTAATCTCAAACAACACCAGCGCATTCACACAGGAGAGAAGCCATATCACTGCTCAGAGTGTGGAAGCAGTTTTTCTCAACAGAATACGCTCCAAAAACACCAGCGCATTCACACAGGAGAGAAGCCATATCACTGCTTAGAGTGTGGAAAGAGTTTTACTACGCAGAGTCATCTCAAACAACACCAGCATATTCATACAGGAGAGAAACCATATCACTGCTCAGAGTGTGGAAACAGTTTTGCTGAATTTAGTACCCTTCTAAAACACCAGCGTATTCACACAGGAGAGAAACCGTATAACTGCACTGAGTGTGGAAAGAGTTTTATTCAAAGTAGTGACCTTAAAGTACACCAGCGTGTTCACACTGGAGAGAAGCCGTATCACTGCTCAGAGTGTGGAAAGAGTTTTGCTAAACAGGTTAACCTCCAAAAACGCCAGCGTATTCACACAGGAGAGAAACCGTATCACCGCACTGAGTGTGGAAAGATTTTTGCTCATGAAAATAATCTCAAACGGCATCAGCGTATTCACATAGAGAAACTACATCACTGTTAACAGTGTGTGAAGTATTTTATTGCACATTATGTTCTCCAAACAACACCAGCGCATTTACACAGGAGAGAGGTTGTATCACTTGTCTGAAAAGAACCTTAGTAAAAGGAATATCCTTTAAATACACCACACCAGTGCATTCACATAAGAGGATGACTCATATTGCTGCTTATAGTGCAGATGAAGTTTTACTGGAAGCAGCATTTTTTATAGACACCAGTACGGTCACACAGAAGTTACGTTTTTGTGACTGAAGTCGTGTTTCATTTTTCACTAATATCCACTAGAACTGTTCTACTTCAATTATCAAATGTACATGATGGTATGAATATGATCATTAATCATCAAATGTAATGTGGTGTAATGTACCAACCTCAGATCTGAATCTGTTTTTGTTCTTTATTTAAGTTGAATCTACTTTAATAAACACAGAACAACTTTTACTTTCAAGTGGAAGAATTTTACCCTGGTCTTTATGGTGTTTGCAAAGTTTTAATAAATGAATAGCCTCTTACTTTAACATTTCTAGATCTACACTCCAAAATTCTAGTCTTTAGATTTTTTTCCACTTAGCAAATAATGAACCGTCCTCAACCAGAATGTACATGAGAAGGTGTGAATGGAGGGCTGTGGACTGAACAGTGTTGCATTGTTCTATCATCATGAGTCTTTGTTCTTTGTGTTTATCTATAGACCAAATTAGTGGTAGCTAAACTCCTTTGTTAAAAGAAATACTCATATTTACGTTTAATTATCCCACCATCTTCTAGTGCATACAACCCAGTTCATATAAATCTTAATACAGACATTAAAATTACATTTAAAAATAAATAAATACTATTGTTGTAGTTCAGGTATTTTCTTATCATGGAGGTGACCAATTGACCAAGACCAACTGAGGGGTCAGGAGACAAGTGTTTCTTTATTGATGAATAAATGTATTTGTTAAACTGTAAATTCCATTCGAGTCCTCTGTGTGATGAGAGTTTGGTTTTGAATCTGATGTCAACAAATGTGTCCACGGTTGTTTAATGGAACGTCTAAACTCACGGTCCATGTATTTGTATGTAGGCTTGAGCTGGAGTGACAATAAAAAGTGGATGTAAAGAACTGGGTGGGTAATAATTCAAAATAGTTTTTCATGTAACCTGAAATTCTATTCATCAATCATAACAGAATGAAAACTAAATCGTTAATAAAGAAGTTCGGAGAGGAGAAGAAAACAGGAGAGCAAAGAACAGAAAAGAGTAGAAGTGAAATTCAGAGCTTTTAGTATTTAAAGTGTTACTATTAAATGTAATAAGAGCTACCAATACCGCTACTAGGTCTTACTGTCACTCTGTTAATCACAGTGCTGCTGGTAAAGAAAAAGTGTAATACAGATGATACAGATGAAGATGATTTTGGAAGCTAAGCAGGGTCGGGCCTGGTTAGTACTTGGATGGGAGACCGCCTGGGAATACCAGGTGCTGGAAGCTTTTATCCACACACACCCACCTTCACTCCAAACCTCCTGTTACACACTGACCCAGCGGCTTTTTCTTCATCAAAGCAACACAATGAGACAAAGATCAGCTCATACTTTCATTCTTACTACAGTAAAACACATTGAACTGACTTTTAAAGTGAAGTTTAAAATGTTGTACAGACATCGTCGCCATCTAGTGGTGCTAGAAATAAATTACAGCTTGTTGCTTGGGTACAGATTTTATAATATACAAAAATGAGAGTGTTTATGGCTCTTTTGTCCCAAGTGTTTTTGTAACGTGTTGTAGACCTGCAATGGTGAATGTTTTTGGTATACAGGAAAGAAAAGGCCGAATGCAGGTGAAAAGGTGTTATTTGGCAACCAGCACTGTGTAAATACTGGACAGAACACATGATGGGTTATTTTAACTTGTTGGGTTGTGCAGTTTAACACTTGTCAGAGACAACATTTAAAGCCAAGGTCAATAGGACCTGCTAGTTAGAGAAGGCTCACTTGTTTGTTAGTTTAAGTCCAAAAGCAGGAGTGGCCCATACAGGGATCGAACCCACGACCTTGGTGTTATTAGCACCACGCTCTAACTAACCGAACTAACTGGCCAATGTCTAAGAGCAGGGCATATACCCACATACCTGATTCTACACTGACAGCCCTTCAGTTATGGAGCTGCCACACAGAAACAATGGAGAGCTTTACTTTTGTTGAGCAGAACAGATCTTTGTGTGAGATGACTGAGGTTCATGTATTTTTCTTTTAAGAATAAATAAAAGCTGATGCTTTTAACCTCATACTTTCCTAATGCTTTTATTCTACATTAGGAACAGGGGGACATGATACTGCAACATACAGAATAAATACAGAACCCATATAACAGAGCTTTTGACCAATTTAAGCAAGAATTCCATAACAAATTACTGTTTTACTCACTAAATGTTGTGTCTACTTTTCATATTTAAGTCCTGTCCTCGCTGCCTCCAAAAGTTTACTATTTGGCATTTTCACCGCATTCCTGATCATGAGAGCTGAGTGACTGACTCAGGTAGAGGTGTTTACAGAACAGAGTGGGCAGGCGAAATTCAGCCACCCAATCACAGACTAGCATTTAGAGGGCGGACCTTCTGCGAATGGCCAGTGGTAGCACTTTAAGCAGTGAAATAAGGCTGTTAAATCAATGAAATACAAAGCATTTGTTTTGACATGTATCTGAGCCAATGACAGATAATATTGATCAAAAATGAAACCAGTTCACTCCAAAAGGAATATTTTAAGTGTCCGTCCTAGCGTTGCGTGAATGGAAGACTGGCAGCTGAAAAGCTGGACTGTCCGCCCTAAAACCTGACGTCTGGCCACCCAACCGGAGACTGGCTGTCCAAAGTGGAAGAACGGTCTTTTGGTTTCTGTAGATGTTAAATGAACACAATCACCCAACATGGGGCTCGAATCCACGAGTCTGAGATTAAGAGTCTCATGACTTACTGACTGAGCTAGCCGGGCTTAAGCAGCATGTTAGAACAGACAGCTCATCAGTCAGACCATCAGAGTGATGTAGGTTTAATTCACTAACATCACGACCAGATTAAGTTTACACACAAACACAATTCAAATTAAACAACAGAAGCAAACACAGACTTACTGTCACTTTAAACTCCAACCTTGACTTGTTTTGAGTTATGAGATCTGCAGTATGATGTTGGGTGTTTGTTGGTGATGAAAAGAAGGCTGGTCTATAGAATCCACAATCAATGTCAACTTCAGTGGTTATACAGTTTAAAAAAGTTTTATGGGACTAAAATAACACATTACACATCCCTAAATGTTTTAAGTGTTCTATCAACATGTTTTTATTCTATTATATCTTAATTAAACTAACTATGTGAGATTTATATCCACTTGTCCTGTTTGCATTTCACAGGAGAGACCCCCTCCCCCATTAAAAAAGTAATCAGTAACGTTTACTCTGAGTACATTTTAAATGAGTTACTTTTTACTTGAGTAGATTTTATTAATTGAATTGAATTAAAGTAATAGTACTTTTACTTGAGTACAATATTTTAGTACCTTTTCCACCTCTGTATTTTAGCAATATGGAGACTTTTTGTTTAAATGTACCAACATACCTGAGTGAAATGTTAATGTTCCCAATACATCTGAATACAGAATATCAACAAACTATCAATGTTCAAAGTGTATTTAGCGATATATTATCAATATGGAGACTTTTTTAACGAATGTACCAACAGAACTGAGGAAAATGTTGATATCCTCAACAGAGCTGGACACAGAATTCCAGTTATCAATCAATGCTAAGTGTAATAATTGATATATTATGATATCACTACTAGCTGAACCCAGAATTCCAGTACAATAACAATGCTAAGTGTAGTAATTGTTATCTCAGCAAAAAATGGATGCTTTTTGTTAAAATGTAACAACATGCCTGAGGAAAATGTCAATATCCTCAATACAGCTGAACACAGAGCAATCAGGGCTAAGTGTAATTAATGATATAATATCTATATGGAGACTTTTTTAACCAATGAACCAACAAAACCTTGAAAAATGTTGATGTTCTTATTATACCAAATATCTTTTACCTCAGTGCCATACGTGAGCTGAACAAGGTCAGTTTACTCACTCCTATGTGGACTTTGTGGCTACTTAGACCACACCTCTGTTATGTTGATTCCAGCGTACAGACCACTCACCAGTCGCTACAAACCAGAACTAAAACAGGTAAAGACCTGGCTAGCGGTAGCCTTCTCTGCTCTTCAGTACACTGACTGGGACGTGTTTTTATTTATCTAAAAACAGGACAGAAGCTTTCAGGAATCAATAATGAGACCGAGGATTAAGGTTCAATATGTAGATATTTTATTAGCAAACAAGCAATAACAAGCAACATACATAAATGACACATAAATTACCATAACAATACTAATTCTAGACTGGATAGGTGGCCATTTGCCCAGACTGTAGAAACTGCTCAAGTATATGAAAACATCAGATTGTACAAAACTGATTGTACCAAGTTATATAAGCCAAACAATGAAAATGTGTGAAACACAAGTTATATAAGTAACATCTGTGCCAACATATAAAAATAATAATACATTTTATTTATGGGTGCCTTTGAAAACACTCAAGGACACCTTACAATACAAAACATCAGTACATAATTAATGACAGATTAAGGGTAGGCGAGTTTAAAGAAATAAGTTTTAAGGCATGTTTTGAAACTAGGGATTGAATCAATGGTGTGAATGTCAGGAGGGAGAGAGTTCCAGAGATGTGGGGCAGAGTAGCTAAAAGCTCTAGCTCCCATATGAGGTAGACCAAAAAGGATAATTAATTCAAGATGTGACCAGGGCATGAACAAGAACATCAGCACTTCTAGGAGAAAGGAATGGACGTAGACTATTTATGTTACGTAAATGGAAATAAGCAGATCGTGTGATATTGTTAATATGTGCATGAAATGAAAGATTGTGAGTGGAAGGAGAGACGACTGAGTCCTTCATCATCACTGAGAATTTGTTAGATTTAGAGAGAGGAGATTTTCTACCTATAAGAAGAATTTCAGTTTTATCAGCATTTAATGTGAGAAAATTGTAAGAGAACCATGTTCTTAATTCTATTAGACAATCAGAGAGAGATGGAGGAAGAAGAGTAGTCGTGAGCACAGTGGACAGGTATAGCTCGGTGTCGTCTGCATAACAATAAAATTTTTGTATTTCCTAAAGATACGTCCAATGGGAAGCAGGTAAATTATAAATAGTAGAGGCCCCAAAACAGAGCCCTGAGGGACACCACTAATGACAGGAGTTACTGTGAACATACTCTGTACAAGTCTTGAAATGTATGAAGAAATCCAATCAAGCACAGTAGCACTAAGACCAATATATGCTAGCCGATACAATACCTTTTATTTTCAATTCACTTCCACTATTAACTGATAGCATTCACTTACATCAGGCTCTAAACCTCCTGGTTCTACCCACCATTCACTCCACTATACATAATCACATTATTTCCCAGTAATAGTTTAACCTAAAGATTTATACTTTTATTATTACTATTTACTTATTAATGTTTACTGTGTAATTAATTACCTATTAATTACACAGTACAATTCATTCATTGCTAACCATTTCTCCCCAACACTGTGAGCATCATTTCTAAAAAATGTGAATGCGCTGGTGTTTTTTGAGATTACTCTGTATATTAAAACTCTTTCCACACTGTGAGCACTGATATGGTTTCTCTCCAGTGTGAATGCGCTGGTGTATTTTCAGATCACTCTGTCCATTAAAACTCTTTCCACACTGTGAGCACTGATATGGTTTCTCTCCAGTGTGAATGCGCTGGTGTATTTTGAGATGACTCTGTCTATTAAAACTCTTTCCACACTGTGAGCACTGATACGGTTTCTCTCCAGTGTGAATGCGCTGGTGGGTTTTGAGAGCACTCTGTATATTAAAACTCTTCCCACACTGTGAGCAATGATGTGGTTTCTCTCCAGTGTGAATGCGCTGGTGTTTTTTTAGATTACTCTGTCCATTAAAACTCTTCCCACACTGTGAGCACTGATATGGTTTCTCGCCAGTGTGAATGCGCTGGTGTTTTTTGAGATTACTCTGTCCATTAAAACTCTTCCCACACAGTGAGCACTGATATGGTTTCTCTCCAGTGTGAATGTGCTGGTGTGTTTTGAGATTACTCTGTCCATTAAAACTCTTTCCACACTGTGAGCACTGATATGGTTTCTCTCCAGTGTGAATGCGCTGGTGTATTTTGAGATTACTCTGTACATTAAAACTCTTTCCACACTGTGAGCACTGATACAGTTTCTCTCCAGTGTGAATGCGCTGGTGTTTTTTGAGATTACTCTGTACATTAAAACTCTGTCCACACTGTGAGCACTGATACGGTTTTTCCCCAGTGTGAATGCGCTGGTGTATTTTTAGATCACTCTGTCCATTAAAACTCTTTCCACACTGTGAGCAGTGATATGGTTTCTCTCCAGTGTGAATGTTCTGGTGTCTTTTCAGATCACTCTGTCCATTAAAACTCTTTCCACACTGTGAGCACTGATACGGTTTCTCTCCAGTGTGAATGCGCTTGTGTGTTTTAAAAGCACTCTGTCTATTAAAACTCTTTCCACACTGTGAGCACTGATATAGTTTCTCTCCAGTGTGAATGTGCTGGTGTCTTTTCAGATCACTCTGTCCATTAAAACTCTTTTCACACTGTGAGCACTGATACGGTTTCTCTCCAGTGTGAATGCGCTGGTGTATTTTGAGATGGCTCTGTCCATTAAAACTCTTTCCACACTGTGAGCACTGATACACTTTCTCTCCAGTGTGAATGCGCTGGTGTATTTTGAGATGACTCTGTCCATTAAAACTCTTTCCACATTGTGAGCACTGATACGGTTTCTCTCCAGTGTGAATGCGCTGGTGTAATTTGAGAACACTCTGGAACCTAAAGCTCTTTCCACACTGTGAGCACTGATATGGTTTCTCTCCAGTGTGAATGCGCTGGTGTATTTTGAGAGCACCCTGGGTACTGAAGCTCTTCCCACACTGTGAGCAGACGTTTCCTTCTTCCTGTGTGGGACTGAGAGAGGTGTTAATGCTGACAGTACCAGAGGACGTTTGCTGATTACTGGAGCTTCTGGTGGGCGTCAGATCCTCATGTTCAGTCTTAATCTTCACCAGAGTCTCATATTTATCATGGTTGCAGCTCTTGATGTGATTGTGGAGCTGATTTTGGGTTGTAGAGGAACGTGGACACGAGGAGCAGCAGAAATCCTTGTTCAGTTCTGAAGCACAAAATAATTAAATTCATTTATAACATTATAAATAATCAATACATTTATAACATTATAAATAATCAAATACATTTATAACATTATAAATAATCAAATACATTTATAATATTATAAATAATCAAATATATTTATAATATTATAAATAATCAAAAACTTTATAACATTATAAATAATCAAATACATTTATAATATTATAAATAATCAAATACATTTATAACATTATAAATAATCAAATACATTTATAACATTATAAATAATCAAATACATTTAAAACATTATAAATAATCAAATACATTTATAACATTATAATTAATAACATACATTTATAACATTATAAATAATCAAATACATTTATAACATTATAAATAATTAAATACATTTATAACATTATAAATAATCAAATACATTTATAATATTATAAATAATCAAAAACATTTATAACATTGTAAATAATCAAGTACATTTATAACATAAATAATAAATACATTTATAACATTATAAATAATAAAATACATTTATAATATTATAAATAATCAAATATATTTATAATATTATAAATAATCAAATACGTTTATAACATTATAAATAATCAAATACATTTATAACATTATAAATAATAAATACATTTATAACATTATAAATAATAAAATACATTTATAACATTATAAATAATCAAATACATTTATAACATTATAAATAATAATAATACATTTATAACATTATAAATAATCAAATACATTTACAACATTATAAATACTCAAATACATTTATAACATTATAAATAATAAATACGGTTAGTAATTGTTAAACTGAAATCCAATGCTAAAGTCCTGTAACGTGATTCATCCTGCATTCATCATTTCCTGCTCACACTGATCTGCATGAGCACAATACAAGCTTTCACTGTATGATGCTTCATCCCAGGTTCCTCTGATTCTATTCAATCCAAATCTTATTTTACTCAAGATCAAAAATATCTTACTGAGTTCATCTTTATCTTCAGGTTCTTCCTTCTTCACAGGCTTCATCTGGAAACCTCCACACTGTTGGTCCTCTAGGGTGAGGTGTTCCTCAGAGGTGACGTGTTCCACAGGGATTAAAGATCCTTCACCTGAAATTCATCAATATGTGAAGAAGAAACTCAACAACTGGAGGAAACTGAAGGTTGTGGGTTTAGTTACCACAAATAAATACTACTTAGATTTAATCCAGACTGGAAGTATCAGCACTTCTACACAGGACAGTACAGTACGGTACAGGTTCTAATCCCACTATCCACATTTTCTTATTAGTTCTACTATACTAACCACACTGTACTGTACTAACATGGCAAATTGCTCCACATTTACTTACAGAAGTAACTTCCATCTTCTTCCTCCTCCTTTTTTATTAGTTTCTCTTGGAATCCTTCATTGTGTAGATCTATGGGGGTGACGTGTCCCTCTTCTGCTGACTGCATTATTAAAAGATCTGACAGGCAGACGGACAGATAGACAAATGTACTTTATTCCTTATTAAAGAGAAATCCAGGAATACTCTTTCAGACTGTTTTAACTGTTTATTTTTAATACTGTGAGGCTGTAAACAGAGTGAAAATGTTGAAACTATTGTGGGACTGAGCAGCATCAGACAGAAAAGACTTCTAATAGAACTTTTTGGGTTGGTTTCACAGACAGGGATTAAGCCTAGTCCTAGACTACACAGCATTTTGAATGGAGATTCTCTATTTAAAGCTAAATGTAGTCCTGGACTATAAGCCTTAATCCCTGTCTGGGAAACAACCCTTTGAGTTTGGTGGAAGTGGTTTTGTGGCCCAAAGTGAAATGATTAAGTCTGATGTTCTTTACATCTAGTTTCTCATCCACTCCCAATAACAGTGCTGTACTAATACTTTTAACTTTTACTATAAACCTGTAAAACAACCTGTAAACAAAGCTACAAGAACTCGCTGTTTGTATTAAACATTAAAAACTGTAAACAAAGCTGAAAATGTGACGCGTTTATATCAAAATGTTAGATTTAATAATGAAGAAACTCTGAATCCGTTACAATCCACTGATTCATCGGTTCAATGAATCGGTTCATCAGTACTGAATCATGTGTGATGCTAACAGTTAGCGGAGCAGCTAATAGTTTGTGTGTTTAAATACAACTGGAGTTAAAGCTCCTCAAATCCTCACAGTGATGTTTTATTATGAACTCTAGTTTTATTATTATTTAGAATGTGGTTATAATTAAATATAAGGGTTATAATTAAATACATATTTTACTTACAGATGAGGCTTTACAGTACAAACACAGCAGCTTCTTGTTCTTCTTATGATGTTTAATGGCGGTTGGCAGAACAACTTAAGACGCACCAGCGTCACCAACTGGACTGGAGTTGAACAGCAGCTTAGCAGTAAAACATCTCCATTAGCCCTGTATCTCTCAGCTACAGTGTTGGGGGGAACGCGGTACAGTCACGTGATTACTTTTTATCTGTAACGAAGTCATGTAACGCGTTACAGTGAAATATTTGTAATGACATTACAGTTACTGTGATGAGTGATGAGTCGTTTCCGAACAAACCGATTTTATTGAACGACTCTTTGAAATGAACTAAAGGAACCGAGTCGCTCCTTTAGTATAAGGACAAATAATTAAGGAATAAACTTGTTTAATGATGTTAAATCTGATTGGTTCATGGCGTGTATGTTTTAAAGCAGAAACAAACACAAGAGAGGATTTTTCTGAAACTAAATAAAAAAAGTAAATAAATG
This sequence comes from Trichomycterus rosablanca, assembly GCF_030014385.1. NCBI lineage: Eukaryota > Metazoa > Chordata > Actinopteri > Siluriformes > Trichomycteridae > Trichomycterus > Trichomycterus rosablanca. The sequence goes on along the minus strand of NC_086001.1, from coordinate 20,787,279 downwards.
GAATTTGTTTGTAGATGTGATTCCAGTATACAGTATTTGTTTGGGTTTTAGAATGTAACGTGAAAGTAAAGTAATGAGGAACGAGATTACATGTTCCCGGATGTAATGAGTAAAGTAATCCCATTACAATTTTAGTTAACCATATCAACAATGAATACAGGCCTCCCCAGCCATGTCAAACACATTCATTCCCTATGTACAACACCAGCCCATTCAGTGCAGCGGCTACAACTGACCTAGGGAAGTACCTGATGCAACGTGAGTTAGTGAGTTCAGGCCTGCTAAAGTTCGATGACAAGCCGGAGAACTATTGGGCCTGGAAGACATCTTTCCTCGGCTCAGTCGATGACTTAAAGCTCTCTTTTAGAGAGGAACTCGATCTGCTGTGCAAATGGCTTGGGCCATCATCGTCCGAGCAAGCTAAAAGAATCAGAGCAGTACACATTCAGGACTCAGGATGTTGTGGCAGAGACTGGAAGATGTTTACGGCTCACCGGAGGTGATCGAGAACGCCCTCCTCAAAAAGGTTGAAGATTTTCCCAAAATTTCAGTCAGGGATAATCACAAGCTAATGGAACTTGGAGACATTCTCATGGAGCTCGAAGCAGCTAGGGCAGATGGGACTGTGAACAAGCAAAAACACGCAATGACCCCAGCTTTGCCAGCATAACAGGATCATGGTGCATAGCCAAGACAGAAAAGAGTAGCCTAACCAGTAATCAGGTGAGAACATCAGTTGCTGTAAAAAAGACTGAAGTCTCAGCTGACAGCACCGACAGTGGCGGCACCACAGCAACCCAACCTGATAATCCTGACAAACAGTGCCCTTTACATAACAAGCCACATCCACTAAGAAAGTGTCGCGGCTTCAGAAACAAAACACTGGATGAAAGAAAAGCATATCTGAAGGAAAAACACATCTGTTTCAAGTGCTGTGCATCATCTACTCATGTGGCCAAAGACTGTGACAAGCCTGTGCAGTGCAAGGAGTGTAACAGTGACAAACACCTCTCAGCGCTGCATCCAGGGCCTGCCCCATGGAGAGCTGAGGTACAACAGGCTGGTACAGACCATGGCGGGGAGCAGCGACAAGAAGTGAAGGCTGTCCCATCAGTGAATCCCAAATGCACAAAGGTCTGTGGCAGTGTTAACACCTCAAAGTCATGCTCCAAAATTTGTCTTGTGCTTGTGTATCCTGCAGGGCAAAGACACAGAGCTATGAAGACTTATGCAGTTCTCGATGAGCAAAGCAACAAGTCGCTGGGCAGAACAGAGTTCTTTGAACACTTTGGCATTAAAGGAGAAGGATCAACATACACTTTAAAGACATGCTCAGGGGTGTTTGAGACTGCAGGACGACGTCCCAGCAACTTCATTGTGGAATCACACAAATTCCCTTGCCTACCTTGATCGAATGCGACATTCTGCCAGACGATAGGTCTGAAATACCATCGCCAGAGGTAGCCAGACATCATCCTCATCTTGAACACTTGGTGGATAAAATCCCAGCTGTAGACCCAGATGCGTCTATCCTGCTCCTCCTCGGACGGGACTTGATCCAGGTGCACAAGGTTCGAGAACAGTGTAACGGCCCTCTCAGCGCACCGTTCGCCCAGCGGCTCGACCTTGGATGGGTGATTATCGGAGACGTGTGCCTGGGACGAACTCACAGGACAACCGGTGTCAGCGTCTTCAGAACCAGTGTGCTGGTGTGTGGGCAGCACTCCATTCTCAGCCCATGCACCAGCAGCTTAATCGTAAAAGAAAAGATTGGAGGCCTTGAGCCTCCTCACAGCTTCCCAAGTGTCTCTGCATTCAGTCACAGTAACGAGGTAGACAGCCTGAGCCGAAATGTGTTTCAAAAAACACAGCATGATGACAGGCTTGGCATGTCTATTGAAGATGAGCTTTTCCTTGACCTCATGGAAAAAGAGGTTTACTTGGATGAAGCAAACTGTTGGGTAGCACCTCTGCCCTTCAGGCCAAACAGGCCCCGTCTACCCAACAACATACAACACGCCATCAATCGTCTTACGTCCCTGTGCCGTATGCTGGAAAAGAAACAAGGCATGAAGGAACATTTCTTCAAATTTATGCAAGCAATGTTTGACGCAGACCAAGCAGAGCCTGCTCCAGTGCTGACACCACAACAAGAACGCTGGTACTTACCGGTCTTCGGTGTCTATCACCCACAGAAAAAAGACCAGATCTGTGTGGTGTTTGACTCTAGCGCCAAACATGAGGGCCTTTCCCTCAACAACGTTCTTCTATGAGGGCCTGACATGAACAATACCCTACTGGGTGTCCTCATGCGTTTCCGCAAAGAGGCCATAGCCGTGACAGCCGATATTCAACAGATGTTTTATTGCTTCATCGTCCAGGAAGAACGTATCACTGAGTATCACATGAAAGTGCATGTGTTTGGAAATTCTCCCTCCCCTGTAGTAGCCATATATGGCCTGAGAAAAGCAGCCCTGCATGGTAAGAAAGAACATGGTGCTGAAGCTAAAGAATTCATCATGAGGAACTTCTACGTTGATGATGGGCTTTCCTCTTTTCCCACTGAAGGTGAAGCCATCTCGGTCCTGAAAAGAACAAAGGAAATGTTAGCAGAGTCAAGCATCAAGTTACACAAAATAGCATCCAACAGCCGGGCTGTGATGGATGCCTTTCCCCCTGAAGAGAGGGCCAAAAACCTAGTGGATTTGGAGTTAACCGTAGACCCCTTGCCACTACAACGGAGTCTAGGTCTTATCTGGAACCTACAGTCTGACACTTTCACCTTCCATGTTTCCAGAGAACGAAAGCCATCCACTAGAAGGGGAATCTTGTCTACTGTTAATGGCCTTTATGATTTCCTGGGATACAAGTCACCAGTAACTAACCAAGGGAAGGCTTTGGTCAGAGAGCTGTCTACCGAACAAGCTGAATGGGATGATCCTCTACCAGCGGCGAAGGAAGAACAGTCTGTGGACTGACTCACTCTGTGATCTTGAACAGCTTCAGATAAACAGAGCCTATGTGCCCATTTCTCTTCACTATGGCCATATCAGCAGTGGCCTACCTCAAAGCAACAGACATTGAGGGAAACAGTTACATTGGATTCCTCATGGGCAAGTCAAAGCTGGCCCCACATCCTCCGCACACCATTCCACGATTGGAACTTTGTGCTGCTGTCTTGGCCACTGAGATGGCAGACTTGATCACTGACGAACTGGACATAGACATCCACAAGACCACATTCTACACTGACAGTCGGATTGTTTTGGGCTACATTCACAACACAAGTAGAAGATTTTATGTATACGTAGCCAACAGAGTTGCCCGCATCAAGAGGTCCACAAGCCCTGAACAGTGGCACTTTGTCAGCTCAGAACACAACCCTGCAGACCATTAGACCCGCTCAGTGCCAGCAGCTGTGTTGAAAGACACCAACTGGTTTAAAGGCCCAGCTTTCTTGTCCAGAGACACCTGCTCACAACGAGAGACTTTTGAGCTCATAGACCCTGACGCAGACAAAGATATACACCCACAGCAGGTTACAGCTTTCACAACCAATGCTTCTGAAAGTGAGTTGGGGTCACACCGATTTGAACACTTCTCCAGTTGGAGGACACTCAGTAGGGCTATAGCCAAGCTCATACTCAAGGTCAGAAGCTGTCTGAAAAGTTTGAACAGCAAAACGGATGCACTGATGCAAGCAAAACTGGTAATAATAAGAAATGCCCAACATGATGTGTTTGCAGAAGAGTTTAAAAGTCTTTCCAGGGGTGATGTCATCCCTAAGTCCAGTCCTCTGAGGAAGCTAAACCCCATTGTGGACGCAGATGGCCTGCTGAGAGTTGGAGGGCGCATCCCATTGGCTGACATACCCTGGGAAGAGAAACACCTGATAATCGTTCCCAAGAAGCACCACACAGCTACATTATTGGTAAGGCATTACCATGAGCAGGTCGCACATCAGGGCAGGCATCTGACAGAAGGTACAGTCCGTTCTGCTGGTCTGTGGATTATAGGAGGCATAAGGCTAGTGTCAAACTTCATACATAAATGTGTGATCTGTAATAAGTTAAGAGGAAGAATGGAAGAACAAAAAATTTCAAACTTACCTGCTGAACGACTCAACCCAGGTCCTCCATTCATCAGTGCAAGACAAATTCGAGGTGGCATTGCAGAGGATAAACGCTGGGCATCTTCACATGCCTAGTTTCAAGAGCTGTGCACATTGAAGTGCTTGAATCTCTGTCTTCCTCAAGCTTTGTAAATGCATTGAGAAGATTCATAGCTGTCCGTGGTCCTGTCCGTTCTGACAGAGGAACGAACTTCGTCGGGGCGTGCAAGGAGCTTAAAATAAACCCCGAAGACCCCGAACTGGCAACCTATCTTCAAGACCGAGGTAGCTCATGGACATTCAACTCTCCCCACTCCTCACACATGGGTGGAATGTGGGAGCGTATGATAGGTGTCGCTCGTAGAATACTGGATGCCCTGCTGCTTAAGACAAAAACGGTCCATCTGACTCATGAGGTTCTGGTCACGCTCATGTCCGAAGTTATGGCCATCATGAATGCCAGACCGCTAGTTCCTGTCTCTTCTGATCCAGACATGCCCACTGTTTTGACACCTGCTATGCTCTTGACTCAGAAGATTGATCCAGTGTCTCCACCACCAGGAGAGTACAAACTCAAAGACCTCTACAGCAAGCAGTGGAAGCAGGTCCAGGCTCTGGCTGATGCATTCTGGAAACGCTGGCGTCAAGAGTATCTGCCTTCACTTTAACCAAGGCGAAAGTGGCACGTGGACAAGCCAAACCTGTCAGAAGGAGATGTTGTGCTTCTTAAAGATACTCAAGTCAAGAGAAACGAGTGGCCTGTTGGAGTGGTTGTGAACGCCATTCCCAGCAAAGACTATAAAGTCCGCAAAGTGGACGTAAAGGTAGTCAGAAAGGGTATTCAGAAGGTTTATTCTAGGCCCGTCTCAGAGGTTATTCTACTTATAAACAGACGGGGAGTGTGATGTTCTGTTATTTACATTGGGCCCCTAGTGGTCAGGATTTATCGCAGTAGAGTTCATTTGTACTTTCATTGTTCCCGTGGGTAGTTTTGGACTGTATGAGGAGACTGATCAGTTGCGGTTTTCTTGCTCTGCAATATATGGCCAGGAAAACATTTGCCTGTGAGTATTTTTATGTTCAGTTGCTGTATAACTTTATACTTAGACTATCTCTGATGTAAACCTTGGTTAATGTATGAAAATAAGTTCTAAATCTTTGTAAATGCTAACCGCTAGCATCTATATGGGTTTTTCTATAGAAGTTAGCTTTAAGCTAACGATTCGGGTTCTATTCATTTTAATGTACAGTGTCATGTAAATGCACTCAGGAAACAAATGTAACTAAGACATATTATGTATGTCAGTTTTACAGTTTTACAGTGAGTCTTAAGTAAAGCTTTGAGGAGAATTTCGGTGTCCGGCTTTTCTTGGGAAACCTGTTGTCTATCTGTCGAGCTTGTAGCCACACACAAACGAGCAGGGGCAGAATAGTTGTCGTGTTTGTTGTTATTTTTCAACTGTTCATGTTTTTAAGTGTAAAACCATAAACAGCTATAAATAAATGAATCTTGTGCTTCCAACTGAGATGTTTGTTTATGTGAACAATGTCTGAAATTTGCCGAGCTTGATTAGTTTGTAATATGTGTTAAGATGATGAATGAACCTAAACACTTGCTTTTAAATTTTAAGTTTTTATTTATTTATTTTAGTTTCAATACAATGTGACACCGGCAAGATAAAGAAAGCAAAAATAAAGTGTCCCAAGTGTTTTTGTAACATGTTGTAGACCTGCAATGGCGACTATTTTTGGTATATTAGGAAAGAAAAGTCTGAATGCAGGTGAAAATGTGTTATTTGGCAACCAGAACTGTGTAAATATTGGACAGAACACATGATGGGTTATTTTAACTTGTTGGGTTGTGCAGTTTAACCATTGTGCTGGATTAAATACATTTAAGAAAATACAGCATTAAAGCATAATCTCATTAAAATAGGCTACAATTTAACACTATAATACAATACAATACAGCGACAGTAAGTCTGTGTCTGTTTCTGTTACTTATACTGAATTGTGTTTGTTTGTAAACTGTGAATTAGTTCTTAATCTGGTCGTGATGTTAGTGAATTAAACCTACATCTCTCTGATGATCTGATCGATGAGCTGTCTGTTCTGACATGCTGCTTAAGCCCGGCTAGCTCAGTCAGTAGAGCATGAGACTCTTAATCTCAGGGTCGTGGGTTCGAGCCCCACGTTGGGCGAGTATCTTCATTTAACATCTACAGAAACCAAAAGGATGTTCTTCCACTTTGGACAGTCGGTCTCCAGTGACTTATCAGGGGGATATTTGTGCTTGTAGGACTGTTGTTTTCAGTTACTTATTTCCACTATTCTGTGGAACTACACATTGATGTTGTGTCTCATATCCGTTTGATCAACAGGCAGGTTGTGCAATAAAAGACACTCGTCCCTGGGTGGTCTCGAACCACCAACCTTTCGGTTAACAGCCGAACGCGCTAACCGATTGCTCCACAGAGACACATGCACAGCTGTTTCATTGGACGGTACACACGGGTCACATGACTTGCTAACTTTCACAGCAGGGCAATTAAGTTTGGATAATTAAAATAATCACATGTTTCTGACCTGAATGTGTTGTGGGAATTCAAAATAACCCTTAAAGATTGACACAGACAACCGGGATAATGATAAAAGCAGCTAAGCTGAGGGCCAATCTCAATGCAAACGCACACATGCCTTTACAGGAGAGAAAGGGCGACTCTGTCTGCCCTATCACAGTATTTATACCCAGCTTACTGCCCCTTCAGGCTAACTCTGCTCAGCAACCCAGCTCAAGGTCAACTTCCCAAACCAAACTTGTTTATCATACTACAAGAATAGTCAGTTTGTTAGAAACATGGCGTACCTCCACAAGAATGCACCCGTATCAAAACCCCGCGTGCACCCCCGCACACACAGTCCTGACACCCATGCATTCCCACGGAAGCAAGATGCCCATGTCAAGGTCAACATATCTCTGGACCTAAGAAACCTTCCAAAAGTCTCTTCTACCTCTGCTAATTGAACTAAGAAAGCAGAAACTTATAAGTTTAATGCAAATAACTAATAAAATAATTAAATTTCCATTTACAGAATCTCATTCCCAGGCCCAGAAACAATTTTATTATTTAGATCAGGCCTTTTGGGCCTGAAAAAGGGGAACTGATAGATAGAATAAAAAAGTGTTCATAAACTTTTGGCATTTGTCCTTCTCCTTTGACCTCTGTGTTGCAACAAAGTTACACATCCCAGCAATAGTTAACCATAGCAGATTTGAGATTTGGTTTACGAGAGCGACGCCTTAGCCCATGGCAGTGGTAGCACAGCAAAGAATGGTCAAACACTGAAAAATGTCCCTGTGCAAAAGTAACAACTGGATGCAGGGGATTGAATCCTGGACCTCATACATGCAAAGCATGCACTCTACCACTGAGCTACATCCCCTTTAGTTACATGGCAGGATTGCTGTGGCTCGATAGCTCTGTTGTAGAGAATAAGACCGACAGGCAAGACATGGTCCCTAATTAAAAAGCTTTTGAATGGAGATGCTGGGGCTTGAATCCAGGACCTCATACATGCAAAGCATGCGCTCTACCACTGAGCTACATTCCCGACTTGTGTTTCTCAGCGTAAACCTCCAACGGGTACGAGAGTCTTTGCAAAAAGAAAAGCAGAACCATGAGCAGGAAAATACATTAAACACTCAGTTAACAAGCTCCATCATGTCATGCAAGCCAATAGAAAGTCCCATCCAAAATTCATCTAACTCCTGTACCTTTGCTCAGTCAGCTGGGTGAAGTTTAAAACAAGCTTGTGATTGAGTCTGACTAAGTACCTGGATATTTCAAGGGATTGTGACACCCTGGAGCTCATACAGGCACAACATGCAGTACCTCTAAGCTGCCATCCCTATGTAGAGGAAATGTGCTGGTGTGGAAGCACAGCATTAATGTGGTAAATAAGACCTGCAAGGGAAATTAGGAAAAGAGTTGTGATTCTTAAATTAGCCTAGGGGGAATGTGAACTAGAGCATATTGGTCATGTTTTAAAATGAGAGCATGCATGTTAAAGGCACGAACGGGGATTGAACCCGTGAGCTTCGGTTTACGAGACCGACGCCTTACCACTTGGCCATCGCACCGCTTCAGGTAACTGGCAGGAAGTTGAAAACACATTCTTCTGCAAAAGTAACAACTGGAAGCTGAGCACATTCTTAAAGTTCAAGAGTAACAAGCAGAACGCCAGCTTGATAGTGACCGTTCTTAAAACCATAGGCTTTAGAAGCACACTTGAAGCTTTTTCCATCAGAGTGAAACATCAAGCTACTGGAGATGCAGGGGATTGAATCCTGGGCCTCATACATGCAAAGCATGCGCTCTACCACTGAGCTACATCCCCCGAAACAAGCACCAATGCAACAGTTACAGGACTCTTTGCAAAAACAAAAAGAGACCCATGACACAACCCATGCCATGACACACCCTGGTACTGACACACCCCCATACCATGACACACCCCCATACCATGACACACCCTGGTACTGACACACCTCATACCACGACACACCCTGGTACTGACACACCCCATACCACGACACACCCTGGTACTGACACACCCCCATACCATGTATGTACTTAGTCCTGGTGTGTTCTTAAGTGGCCCTCTACTATGTTTAAGAGCAGAGAAAACCCCTAAATGATTTTTTTTTTACTTAAAACTTCTTGACTTTTATTAGTGAGCACCACATTAGAAAATGTGTGTGTGTGTGTGGTGTACAGTACCTGAATAAATTTGGTTACAGTATGTATACTGACTGTGGTGCAGTAACAGACAGAGGTGCAGTATAAGGGTAACAGTGAGTGTCAGTATGTTGGGTGTGCAGTATAGTGCAGTGAATGTGCTGTATGAATTACAATTGGGTTCATTAGGGATGATCAGGATTATATTCAGAGATCTTAGAACCTCATCACATTCATGCACGTGTCTTTCTTTTACAGATTGAGTGTTTTGGTTTTTCTGGAGGTACGACTGGAAAGGAAACTGTAACAAACGACCTGGTAAATCATCATGGGTACTTTTTTTTTAATTATTATTATTGAAACTGAATTCACTCATTAAGTCTCCTCTCCTACAGCCGAGACGAACTTGAGACCACACACAACAGAAGGCGACGAAGACAATGGACGGAGAGACGACAAAAACGAAGATGCCGGTCCGGTATCTTAGCAAGGCTAAAGAGCCCCTTACAGACCACCGCTACCGAGTCTGTTTGTCACGAACGTCAGGTCACTTTCAAATGATGGATGAACTGAGACTAAGTTTAACATCACAAACATCTATACAGAAAACGTGTACGATGATAATCACAGAATCTTGGCTTAATCCAGGTGTGGATCCAAACGTCCAAAACGTTGTCTCTGACAAGTGTGAGATCTTTTTAATGCCCCTCTCATTCAAGTCAGAAACATGCCATCATTTCAATTTGCCAAACTTAATTACCCTGCTGTAAACCTTAGCAAGTCATGTGACTCGTGTGTACCATCCAATGAAACATCTGTGCGTGAGTCTCTGTGGCGCAATTGGTTAGCGTGTTCGGCTGTTAACCGAAAGGTTGGTGGTTCGAGCCCACCCAGGGACGAGTGTCTATTATTGCTCAACCTGCCTGTTGATGAAACGGATATGAGACACAACAACAATGTATAGTCCCACAGAATAGTGGAAATAAGTAACTGAAAACATCCAGTCAACAACAGTCCTACAAGCACAAACATCCACCTGATAAGTCACCAGAGACCGACTGTCCAAAGTGGAAGAACGTCCTTTTGGTTTCTGTAGATGTTAAATGAAGATACTCGCCCAACGTGGGGCTCGAACCCACGACCCTGAGATTAAGAGTCTCATGCTCTACCGACTGAGCTAGCCGGGCTTAAGCAGCATGTCAGAACAGACAGCTCATCGATCAGATCATCAGAGAGATGTAGGTTTAATTCACTAACATCACGACCAGATTAAGAACTAATTCACAGTTTACAAACAAACACAATTCAGAATAAGCAACAGAAACAGACACAGACTTACTGTCACTGTATTGTATTGTATTATAGTGTTAAACTGTAGCCTATTTTATTGAGATTATGCTTTAATGCTGTATTTTCTTAAATGTATTTAATTCAGCACAATGGTTAAACTGCACAACCCAACAAGTTAAAATAACCCATCATGTGTTCTGTCCAATATTTACACTGTGCTTTTCTTTCCTGTCGCCATTGCAGGTCTACAACACGTTACAGAAACACTTGGGACACTTTATTTTTGCTTTCTTTATCTTGCTGGTGTCACATTGTATTGAAACTAAAATAAATAAATAAAAACTTTAAATTAAAAAGCAAGTGTTTAGGTTCATTCATCATCTTAACACATATTACAAACTAATCAAGCTCGTCACATTTCAGACATTGTTCATGTAAACAAAAATCTCAAGTGGAAGCACAAGGTGATTCATTTATTTATAGACGGTGCTGTTTATGGTTTTACACTTAAAAACATGAACAGTTAAAAAATAACAACAAACACGACAACAACAATTTAATAATAATGTCACAAATCTGTACCCAAGCAACAAGCTGTAATTTATCTAGCACCACTAGATGGGAACGATCTCTGTACAACATTTTGAACTTCACTTTAAAAGTCAGTTCAGTGTGTTTTACTGTAGTAAGAATAGCTCCACATGTTTTGTACGTAGTGTTTATGGTATTTAAGCTGGATGGATAGATGGAAGTTAACATGTAATCTAAGATGACTCTTAAGTTTATTCGCTGCTGTTGGCTTATAAAGTTTTACTGAACAAACTGGCTCGTATTTTGGCACTGATATACCTTCCTGAATGGTGATCTGCTTGGTTGACACAACTAGCACAAGTAATCGCGGTCTACACCCCACAAGCGCTCTGTAGTACTTGCACATGTGCTGAATGCTACCATCCTGAAACTGCTAATGCTTCTTAATCTTGGACCTCACACCGGGGCCCCAAATAAAAGCAGTAAGGTCCCACCGAGATTTGAACTCGGATCACTGGATTCAGAGTCCAGAGTGCTAACCATTACCAGAGCCGTAGATAGAGAGAGTTGCGACACTCCTTGATCTCGCCGCTACGCGGTCACGTGGTTCATGTAACCCTCCAATAGTTCCAAACAAACCCGGCGCTGTCATGTTCTCATATGGGACAGGCAGCAGTAAATGAAATATTAAACAGTAAATAATAAACATTTGTACAATTTCTGGGTATCTTCACCTGCCTTTACATTTACTGCATCTGCTTTAATGTCAATTTGGTATATGAAGTGGAAGATTGATGTTTATAATGACTTAATAGGTCGTTCTTGTTAACACACAGTACATTATATTAGCATACATTACATCATGCGATATCATTAAGTAGTAGAGACAATATACAGTACAGAGATTAAAGTTTTTTATGTTTTGTTTTTTACATAAACTAATCTCCCTTCACTTTCCTGAGGATTCCTGAGGAAAGTAAAATTAGCATGATTTATTATGGCTCTGATGTTTTATTATCATTTCTGTAACAAGACTCTTGATTAATCAACTTTTAATTAATCAATTTTAGGTGAAAAGACTCTAGTGTCAGTAATTAAGCTTAACTGACTAAGCTAAATTCAGTTATACCTATTAATTAAGATAAACATGTAACATTTAGTGCTGAGCAAATGCTAAACAATAACAGTATTAAGTATATTAATGACATTAAATTCATTATTTTTTTAAAACAAAGCAACAAACAGCTAAAAATGTTTGATAAGTAGTAAAAATGAATGGGGCTCTATGGGACATTTGGAACTATACAGAGCTCCACAACCCGGAAGCTGCACAGAAAATATGTCCCGCCCCCTTTCCAACGGTTCCCTATGGGAGTGTCGCCACTCTGTTCTCTCTACCGCTCTGACCATTACACCATGGAAACCTGACACTGCAAAAACTAAACGTAATGATTCACCATTTGCTGAGAGATACAGGGCTAATACACCACTAATACAGATGTGCTAATGGAGATGTTTTACTGCTAAGCTGCTGTTCAACTCCAGTCCAGTTGGTGGCGCTGGTGCGTCTTAAGTTGTTCTGCCAACCGCCATTAAACATCATAAGAAGAACAAGAAGCTGCTGTGTTTGTACTGTAGAGCCTCATCTGTAAGTAAAATATGTATTTAATTATAACCCTTATATTTAATTATAACCACATTCTAATTAATAATAAAACTAGAGTTCATAATAAAACATCACTGTGAGGATTTGAGGAGCTTTAACTTCAGTTTTATTTAAACAAACAAACTATTAGCTGCTCCGCTAACTGTTAGCATCACACATGATTCAGTACTGATGAACCGATTCATTTGAACCGATGAATCAGTCGATTGTAACGGATTCAGAGTTTCTTCATTATTAAATCTCACATTTTGATATAAACACGTCACATTTTCAGCTTTGTTTACAGTTGTTAATGTTTGATAGAAACAGCGAGTTCTTGTAGCTTTGTTTACAGGTTGTTTTACAGGTTTATAGTAAAAGTTAAAAGTATTAGTACAGCACTGTTATTGGGAGTGGATGAGAAACTAGATGTAAAGAACATCAGACTTAATCATTTCACTTTGGTCCACAAAACCACTTCCACCAAACTCAAAGGGTTGTTTCCCAGACAGGGATTAAGGCTTATAGTCCAGGACTACATTTAGCTTTAAATAGAGAATCTCCATTCAAAATGCTGTGTAGTCTAGGACTAGGCTTAATCCCTGTCTGTGAAACCAACCCAAAAAGTTCTATTAGAAGTCTTTTCTGTCTGATGCTGCTCAGTCCCACAATAGTTTCAACATTTTCACTCTGTTTACAGCCTCACAGCATTAAAAATAAACAGTTAAAACAGTCTGAAAGAATATTCCTGGATTTCTCTTTAATAGGGAATAAAGTACATTTGTCTATCTGTCCGTCTGCCTGTCAGATATTTTAATAATGCAGTCAGCAGAAGAGGGACACGTCACCCCCATAGATCTACAAAATGAAGGATTCCAAGAGAAACTAATAAAGAAGGAGGAGGAAGAAGATGGAAGTTACTTCTGTAAGTAAATGTGGAGCAATTTGCCATGTTAGTACAGTACAGTTTGGTTAGTATAGTAGAAATAATAAGAGAATGTGGATAGTGGGATTAGAACCTGTACTGTACCGTACTGTCCTGTGTAGAAGTGCTGATACTTCCAGTCTGGATTAAATCTAAGTAGTATTTATTTGTGGTAACTAAACCCACAACCTTCAGTTTCCTCCAGTTGTTGAGTTTCTTCTTCACATATTGATGAATTTCAGGTGAAGGATCTTTAATCCCTGTGGAACACGTCACCTCTGAGGAACACCTCACCCCAGAGGACCAACAGTGTGGAGGTTTCCAGATGAAGCCTGTGAAGAAGGAAGAACCTGAAGATAAAGATGAACTCAGTAAGATATTTTTTATCTTGAGTAAAATAAGATTTGGATTGAATAGAATCAGAGGAACCTGGGATGAAGCATCATACAGTGAAAGCTTGTATTGTGCTCATGCAGATCAGTGTGAGCAGGAAATGATGAATGCAGGATGAATCACGTTACAGGACTTTAGCATCAGATCTCAGTTTAACAATTACTAACAGTATTTATTATTTATAATGTTATAAATGTATTTGATTATTTATAATGTTATAAATGTATTTGATTATTTATAATGTTATAAATGTAATTGTTTATTTATAATGTTATAAATGTATTTATTATTTATAATGTTATAAATGTATTTGATTATTTATAATGTTATAAACGTATTTGATTATTTATAATATTATAAATATATTTGATTATTTATAATATTATAAATGTATTTTATTATTTATAATGTTATAAATGTATTTATTATTTATGTTATAAATGTACTTGATTATTTACAATGTTATAAATGTTTTTGATTATTTATAATATTATAAATGTATTTGATTATTTATAATGTTATAAATGTATTTAATTATTTATAATGTTATAAATGTATTTGATTATTTATAATGTTATAAATGTATATTATTATTTATAATGTTATAAATGTATTTGATTATTTATAATGTTTTAAATGTATTTGATTATTTATAATGTTATAAATGTATTTGATTATTTATAATATTATAAATGTATTTGATTATTTATAATATTATAAATGTATTTGATTATTTATAATGTTTTAAATGTATTTGATTATTTATAATGTTATAAATGTATTTGATTATTTATAATGTTTTAAATGTATTTGATTATTTATAATGTTTTAAATGTATTTGATTATTTATAATGTTATAAATGTATTTGATTATTTATAATGTTATAAATGTATTTGATTATTTATAATATTATAAATGTATTTGATTATTTATAATGTTATAAAGTTTTTGATTATTTATAATATTATAAATATATTTGATTATTTATAATATTATAAATGTATTTAATTATTTATAATGTTATAAATGTATTGATTATTTATAATGTTATAAATGTATTTAATTATTTTGTGCTTCAGAACTGAACAAGGATTTCTGCTGCTCCTCGTGTCCACGTTCCTCTACAACCCAAAATCACCTCCACAATCACATCAAGAGCTGCAACCATGATAAATATGAGACTCTGGTGAAGATTAAGACTGAACATGAGGATCTGACGCCCACCAGAAGCTCCAGTAATCAGCAAACGTCCTCTGGTACTGTCAGCATTAACACCTCTCTCAGTCCCACACAGGAAGAAGGAAACGTCTGCTCACCGTGTGGGAAGAGCTTCAGTACCCAGGGTGCTCTCAAAATACACCAGCGCATTCACACTGGAGAGAAACCATATCAGTGCTCACAGTGTGGAAAGAGCTTTAGGTTCCAGAGTGTTCTCAAATTACACCAGCGCATTCACACTGGAGAGAAACCGTATCAGTGCTCACAATGTGGAAAGAGTTTTAATGGACAGAGTCATCTCAAAATACACCAGCGCATTCACACTGGAGAGAAAGTGTATCAGTGCTCACAGTGTGGAAAGAGTTTTAATGGACAGAGCCATCTCAAAATACACCAGCGCATTCACACTGGAGAGAAACCGTATCAGTGCTCACAGTGTGAAAAGAGTTTTAATGGACAGAGTGATCTGAAAAGACACCAGCACATTCACACTGGAGAGAAACTATATCAGTGCTCACAGTGTGGAAAGAGTTTTAATAGACAGAGTGCTTTTAAAACACACAAGCGCATTCACACTGGAGAGAAACCGTATCAGTGCTCACAGTGTGGAAAGAGTTTTAATGGACAGAGTGATCTGAAAAGACACCAGAACATTCACACTGGAGAGAAACCATATCACTGCTCACAGTGTGGAAAGAGTTTTAATGGACAGAGTGATCTAAAAATACACCAGCGCATTCACACTGGGGAAAAACCGTATCAGTGCTCACAGTGTGGACAGAGTTTTAATGTACAGAGTAATCTCAAAAAACACCAGCGCATTCACACTGGAGAGAAACTGTATCAGTGCTCACAGTGTGGAAAGAGTTTTAATGTACAGAGTAATCTCAAAATACACCAGCGCATTCACACTGGAGAGAAACCATATCAGTGCTCACAGTGTGGAAAGAGTTTTAATGGACAGAGTAATCTCAAAACACACCAGCACATTCACACTGGAGAGAAACCATATCAGTGCTCACTGTGTGGGAAGAGTTTTAATGGA
The DNA here is from genome assembly GCF_030014385.1 of Trichomycterus rosablanca. NCBI lineage: Eukaryota > Metazoa > Chordata > Actinopteri > Siluriformes > Trichomycteridae > Trichomycterus > Trichomycterus rosablanca. Next base: position 20,771,381 of record NC_086001.1, on the reverse strand, counting down.
CAGAGTAATCTCAAAAAACACCAGCGCATTCACACTGGCGAGAAACCATATCAGTGCTCACAGTGTGGGAAGAGTTTTAATGGACAGAGTAATCTAAAAAAACACCAGCGCATTCACACTGGAGAGAAACCACATCATTGCTCACAGTGTGGGAAGAGTTTTAATATACAGAGTGCTCTCAAAACCCACCAGCGCATTCACACTGGAGAGAAACCGTATCAGTGCTCACAGTGTGGAAAGAGTTTTAATAGACAGAGTCATCTCAAAATACACCAGCGCATTCACACTGCAGAGAAACCATATCAGTGCTCACAGTGTGGAAAGAGTTTTAATGGACAGAGTGATCTGAAAATACACCAGCGCATTCACACTGGAGAGAAACCATATCAGTGCTCACAGTGTGGAAAGAGTTTTAATATACAGAGTAATCTCAAAAAACACCAGCGCATTCACATTTTTTAGAAATGATGCTCACAGTGTTGGGGAGAAATGGTTAGCAATGAATGAATTGTACTGTGTAATTAATAGGTAATTAATTACACAGTAAACATTAATAAGTAAATAGTAATAATAAAAGTATAAATCTTTAGGTTAAACTATTACTGGGAAATAATGTGATTATGTATAGTGGAGTGAATGGTGGGTAGAACCAGGAGGTTTAGAGCCTGATGTAAGTGAATGCTATCAGTTAATAGTGGAAGTGAATTGAAAATAAAAGGTATTGTATCGGCTAGCATATATTGGTCTTAGTGCTACTGTGCTTGATTGGATTTCTTCATACATTTCAAGACTTGTACAGAGTATGTTCACAGTAACTCCTGTCATTAGTGGTGTCCCTCAGGGCTCTGTTTTGGGGCCTCTACTATTTATAATTTACCTTCTTCCCATTGGACGTATCTTTAGGAAATACAAAAATTTTATTGTTATGCAGACGACACCGAGCTATACCTGTCCACTGTGCTCACGACTACTCTTCTTCCTCCATCTCTCTCTGATTGTCTAATAGAATTAAGAACATGGTTCTCTTACAATTTTCTCACATTAAATGCTGATAAAACTGAAATTCTTCTTATAGGTAGAAAATCTCCTCTCTCTAAATCTAACAAATTCTCAGTGATGATGAAGGACTCAGTCGTCTCTCCTTCCACTCACAATCTTTCATTTCATGCACATATTAACAATATCACACGATCTGCTTATTTCCATTTACGTAACATAAATAGTCTACGTCCATTCCTTTCTCCTAGAAGTGCTGATGTTCTTGTTCATGCCCTGGTCACATCTTGAATTAATTATCCTTTTTGGTCTACCTCATATGGGAGCTAGAGCTTTTAGCTACTCTGCCCCACATCTCTGGAACTCTCTCCCTCCTGACATTCACACCATTGATTCAATCCCTAGTTTCAAAACATGCCTTAAAACTTATTTCTTTAAACTCGCCTACCCTTAATCTGTCATTAATTATGTACTGATGTTTTGTATTGTAAGGTGTCCTTGAGTGTTTTCAAAGGCACCCATAAATAAAATGTATTATTATTTTTATATGTTGGCACAGATGTTACTTATATAACTTGTGTTTCACACATTTTCATTGTTTGGCTTATATAACTTGGTACAATCAGTTTTGTACAATCTGATGTTTTCATATACTTGAGCAGTTTCTACAGTCTGGGCAAATGGCCACCTATCCAGTCTAGAATTAGTATTGTTATGGTCATTTATGTGTCATTTATGTATGTTGCTTGTTATTGCTTGTTTGCTAATAAAATATCTACATATTGAACCTTAATCCTCGGTCTCATTATTGATTCCTGAAAGCTTCTGTCCTGTTTTTAGATAAATAAAAACACGTCCCAGTCAGTGTACTGAAGAGCAGAGAAGGCTACCGCTAGCCAGGTCTTTACCTGTTTTAGTTCTGGTTTGTAGCGACTGGTGAGTGGTCTGTACGCTGGAATCAACATAACAGAGGTGTGGTCTAAGTAGCCACAAAGTCCACATAGGAGTGAGTAAACTGACATTGTTCAGCTCACGTATGGCACTGAGGTAAAAGATATTTGGTATAATAAGAACATCAACATTTTTCAAGGTTTTGTTGGTTCATTGGTTAAAAAAGTCTCCATATAGATATTATATCATTAATTACACTTAGCCCTGATTGCTCTGTGTTCAGCTGTATTGAGGATATTGACATTTTCCTCAGGCATGTTGTTACATTTTAACAAAAAGCATCCATTTTTTGCTGAGATAACAATTACTACACTTAGCATTGTTATTGTACTGGAATTCTGGGTTCAGCTAGTAGTGATATCATAATATATCAATTATTACACTTAGCATTGATTGATAACTGGAATTCTGTGTCCAGCTCTGTTGAGGATATCAACATTTTCCTCAGTTCTGTTGGTACATTCGTTAAAAAAGTCTCCATATTGATAATATATCGCTAAATACACTTTGAACATTGATAGTTTGTTGATATTCTGTATTCAGATGTATTGGGAACATTAACATTTCACTCAGGTATGTTGGTACATTTAAACAAAAAGTCTCCATATTGCTAAAATACAGAGGTGGAAAAGGTACTAAAATATTGTACTCAAGTAAAAGTACTATTACTTTAATTCAATTCAATTAATAAAATCTACTCAAGTAAAAAGTAACTCATTTAAAATGTACTCAGAGTAAACGTTACTGATGACTTTTTTAATGGGGGAGGGGGTCTCTCCTGTGAAATGCAAACAGGACAAGTGGATATAAATCTCACATAGTTAGTTTAATTAAGATATAATAGAATAAAAACATGTTGATAGAACACTTAAAACATTTAGGGATGTGTAATGTGTTATTTTAGTCCCATAAAACTTTTTTAAACTGTATAACCACTGAAGTTGACATTGATTGTGGATTCTATAGACCAGCCTTCTTTTCATCACCAACAAACAGCCAACATCATACTGCAGATCTCATAACTCAAAACAAGTCAAGGTTGGAGTTTAAAGTGACAGTAAGTCTGTGTTTGCTTCTGTTGTTTAATTTGAATTGTGTTTGTGTGTAAACTTAATCTGGTCGTGATGTTAGTGAATTAAACCTACATCACTCTGATGGTCTGACTGATGAGCTGTCTGTTCTAACATGCTGCTTAAGCCCGGCTAGCTCAGTCAGTAAGTCATGAGACTCTTAATCTCAGACTCGTGGATTCGAGCCCCATGTTGGGTGATTGTGTTCATTTAACATCTACAGAAACCAAAAGACCGTTCTTCCACTTTGGACAGCCAGTCTCCGGTTGGGTGGCCAGACGTCAGGTTTTAGGGCGGACAGTCCAGCTTTTCAGCTGCCAGTCTTCCATTCACGCAACGCTAGGACGGACACTTAAAATATTCCTTTTGGAGTGAACTGGTTTCATTTTTGATCAATATTATCTGTCATTGGCTCAGATACATGTCAAAACAAATGCTTTGTATTTCATTGATTTAACAGCCTTATTTCACTGCTTAAAGTGCTACCACTGGCCATTCGCAGAAGGTCCGCCCTCTAAATGCTAGTCTGTGATTGGGTGGCTGAGTCAGTCACTCAGCTCTCATGATCAGGAATGCGGTGAAAATGCCAAATAGTAAACTTTTGGAGGCAGCGAGGACAGGACTTAAATATGAAAAGTAGACACAACATTTAGTGAGTAAAACAGTAATTTGTTATAGAATTCTTGCTTAAATTGGTCAAAAGCTCTGTTATATGGGTTCTGTATTTATTCTGTATGTTGCAGTATCATGTCCCCCTGTTCCTAATGTAGAATAAAAGCATTAGGAAAGTATGAGGTTAAAAGCATCAGCTTTTATTTATTCTTAAAAGAAAAATACATGAACCTCAGTCATCTCACACAAAGATCTGTTCTGCTCAACAAAAGTAAAGCTCTCCATTGTTTCTGTGTGGCAGCTCCATAACTGAAGGGCTGTCAGTGTAGAATCAGGTATGTGGGTATATGCCCTGCTCTTAGACATTGGCCAGTTAGTTCGGTTAGTTAGAGTGTGGTGCTAATAACACCAAGGTCGTGGGTTCGATCCCTGTATGGGCCACTCCTGCTTTTGGACTTAAACTAACAAACAAGTGAGCCTTCTCTAACTAGCAGGTCCTATTGACCTTGGCTTTAAATGTTGTCTCTGACAAGTGTTAAACTGCACAACCCAACAAGTTAAAATAACCCATCATGTGTTCTGTCCAGTATTTACACAGTGCTGGTTGCCAAATAACACCTTTTCACCTGCATTCGGCCTTTTCTTTCCTGTATACCAAAAACATTCACCATTGCAGGTCTACAACACGTTACAAAAACACTTGGGACAAAAGAGCCATAAACACTCTCATTTTTGTATATTATAAAATCTGTACCCAAGCAACAAGCTGTAATTTATTTCTAGCACCACTAGATGGCGACGATGTCTGTACAACATTTTAAACTTCACTTTAAAAGTCAGTTCAATGTGTTTTACTGTAGTAAGAATGACAGTATGAGCTGATCTTTGTCTCATTGTGTTGCTTTGATGAAGAAAAAGCCGCTGGGTCAGTGTGTAACAGGAGGTTTGGAGTGAAGGTGGGTGTGTGTGGATAAAAGCTTCCAGCACCTGGTATTCCCAGGCAGTCTCCCATCCAAGTACTAACCAGGCCCGACCCTGCTTAGCTTCCAAAATCATCTTCATCTGTATCATATGTATTACACTTTTTCTTTACCAGCAGCACTGTGATTAACAGAGTGACAGTAAGACCTAGTAGCGGTATTGGTAGCTCTTATTACATTTAATAGTAACACTTTAAATACTAAAAGCTCTGAATTTCACTTCTACTCTTTTCTGTTCTTTGCTCTCCTGTTTTCTTCTCCTCTCCGAACTTCTTTATTAACGATTTAGTTTTCATTCTGTTATGATTGATGAATAGAATTTCAGGTTACATGAAAAACTATTTTGAATTATTACCCACCCAGTTCTTTACATCCACTTTTTATTGTCACTCCAGCTCAAGCCTACATACAAATACATGGACCGTGAGTTTAGACGTTCCATTAAACAACCGTGGACACATTTGTTGACATCAGATTCAAAACCAAACTCTCATCACACAGAGGACTCGGATGGAATTTACAGTTTAACAAATACATTTATTCATCAATAAAGAAACACTTGTCTCCTGACCCCTCAGTTGGTCTTGGTCAATTGGTCACCTCCATGATAAGAAAACACCTGAACTACAACAATAGTATTTATTTATTTTTAAATGTAATTTTAATGTCTGTATTAAGATTTATATGAACTGGGTTGTATGCACTAGAAGATGGTGGGATAATTAAACGTAAATATGAGTATTTCTTTTAACAAAGGAGTTTAGCTACCACTAATTTGGTCTATAGATAAACACAAAGAACAAAGACTCATGATGATAGAACAATGCAACACTGTTCAGTCCACAGCCCTCCATTCACACCTTCTCATGTACATTCTGGTTGAGGACGGTTCATTATTTGCTAAGTGGAAAAAAATCTAAAGACTAGAATTTTGGAGTGTAGATCTAGAAATGTTAAAGTAAGAGGCTATTCATTTATTAAAACTTTGCAAACACCATAAAGACCAGGGTAAAATTCTTTTACTTGAAAGTAAAAGTTGTTCTGTGTTTATTAAAGTAGATTCAACTTAAATAAAGAACAAAAACAGATTCAGATCTGAGGTTGGTACATTACACCACATTACATTTGATGATTAATGATCATATTCATACCATCATGTACATTTGATAATTGAAGTAGAACAGTTCTAGTGGATATTAGTGAAAAATGAAACGCGACTTCAGTCACAAAAACGTAACTTCTGTGTGACCGTACTGGTGTCTATAAAAAATGCTGCTTCCAGTAAAACTTCATCTGCACTATAAGCAGCAATATGAGTCATCCTCTTATGTGAATGCGCTGGTGTGGTGTATTTAAAGGATATTCCTTTTACTAAGGTTCTTTTCAGACAAGTGATACAACCTCTCTCCTGTGTAAATGCGCTGGTGTTGTTTGGAGAACATAATGTGCAATAAAATACTTCACACACTGTTAACAGTGATGTAGTTTCTCTATGTGAATACGCTGATGCCGTTTGAGATTATTTTCATGAGCAAAAATCTTTCCACACTCAGTGCGGTGATACGGTTTCTCTCCTGTGTGAACACGCTGGTGTACTTTAAGGTCACTACTTTGAATAAAACTCTTTCCACACTCAGTGCAGTTATACGGTTTCTCTCCTGTGTGAATACGCTGGTGTTTTAGAAGGGTACTAAATTCAGCAAAACTGTTTCCACACTCTGAGCAGTGATATGGTTTCTCTCCTGTATGAATATGCTGGTGTTGTTTGAGATGACTCTGCGTAGTAAAACTCTTTCCACACTCTAAGCAGTGATATGGCTTCTCTCCTGTGTGAATGCGCTGGTGTTGTTTGAGATTACTCTGTGTAGTAAAACTCTTTCCACACTCTAAGCAGTGATATGGCTTCTCTCCTGTGTGAATGCGCTGGTGTCATTGGAGATTACTCTGTGTAGTAAAACTCTTCCCACACTCTGAGCAGTGATGAAAGTTCTTCATGTTTATGCTTTGATAAGACTGTAGAAACTGTTTCCTTGGAAAGCAACAGAAACAAAGAAACAAGTCGATTAATTAGAATTACTTTTACTTCATTAATACCACAATAATATTAAACTCTTCACCTAGTGATGAAAACATTAAATTCACTTCACGTCTAAGTGAGAATCTGAATTTAAAGAACATCAGGATAAAATACTTATAAATACAGCAGATATTAATAATGAAATAACTATAAATAACTTGATATAAATAAAGATATAAAAGATCTGACTTTCTCAACATCAGTTCTGCACCAAGCAAATCTAATCCAGTTCATGACAGGACTAATAATTAGCTCACAAGTGTAAATCTTTGCTGTGCTGGGAGTAAAAAAGGCTTCATAAAACACCACAATTATGATCATAAAGCTATTTTAAACAGTCTGAATATATTAACCTAATAATATTAAATAACATCATAAAATAAAAACAACAAATGCAACATAAATGTAAAAGAAACAAACAAGAAAACACTTTACCTTCCTGTTAGAATCCTGGCAGCCACTTTAACAAAGCTGGTGTCTCCAGCAGGTCGTTTTTAATGAAGAACGTGCAGAAGATCCTTCTTACCAAGTGACTCAGCTACAAGTCTAGAGTTTAGTCCTTAAATAGAGCTGAGGACAAAGACCCAAGACGAGTTCAAAACTCTGCATTGGTCAATCATCAGACAACTATTCACACCTTCTTGTGTGAAGTACTAGCTCATTATCTATGGAACGTGTGCAAATGAAGTAGATGGAGCCACATGAACTTAGATAAAGCTTTTATGATAAGAATGTAAGTCATGTAAAATGCTGTATGTATATTTGTGTGAATTAGTTTCTACTGTATATGAGGAACAATAAGAAAACTATAAGAGGAAACACCCACCTATAGATTTATCTGTATTTATGGTGTAGAAATATTTACTGTGCACTTGTGTGTCTGTGAACTGTTTGATTTACTACTGAGGTCAAGCCTCCACTTCAAAATGCTCAAATCAGGCCCCACATTGTTTGTGAAGATATGCGTATTCTAAACATTACGGTAAAAGCACCTGGCGGAACTATTTAGGATAGAATTTCAGGCTTTAAAATAAAAGGTTTGGTAATAACTGGACCTTATGATTTTAAATTTAAAGTCAACTAAAACATAATCTAAGCTCATTCCCGTTTTAATTTAGATTGTTATTAAACGGAATAATCTTGATTACATAAATTGTTATTGTTATTAAAAGGAGTTCTCGTGTTTCCACAGAACAATTCCACTTTATAATGATAGTACATCACCTGTAGTTTACACTCAGTTAATATCAAGACATTCTGATGTATCATTTCTAAATTAATTCTAGAAACGTGACAATATAAAAGGCCTTTATTATAAAGTTGAAGTGTACGAAAAAACAGGGTTTAGATTTGCATAAAACTTTTAGCATAGACCATGTGATCAGTACCGTAAAACATGGTGTAAATGGACCTGGGTGTAAATAGCATTTACACCAGGTTTCAAACTGTACACTTTGCTGTTTACACCAGGGTGCAGATAGCATCTGCCTAATTTAAAATAGTTCTTCATGTAACCTGAAATTCTATTCATAAATCATTAGTTAATAATGAAGATTGGAGAGGAGAAGAACAGAAAAGAGTAGAAGTGAAATTCAGTGATTTTGGTATTTAAAGTGTTATTATTAAATGTTCTTTTATATGATCTAAAACGATTATAAAAAATCAATAAAATGACTAATAGTTTAATGATAAAAAATTACTAGCTGTAATACCAATGTAAACAAAATACATCATAAAAAAGTATCAATCGGAATGTAAAATGAAACTATATTATTATTAATAATAAAAGATTCACTAGTAGTACTGATCGTTCATTTGCCATTTCACCAATATCTGTGACACCCTGGATTCTGGGCTAGTTTCAGCTTCAGGCATTCGGCTGGATAATTTTGCTGAACCTGGCAACTCTCGTGATTTTCCCGCCAAATTGGGCTTGTTTAAAAATTCAGTCATGGTTGAAAATTAGGCTACGTTCAAAATGTGTCACGGCTGTCTAAAAGCTTTCATTGCAAACCGTACAAAATGTTTTTAATGAGGATTTGCGCTCACATACCTATGAAAAAGGTCTGCTAGTTTAAGCATGTGAAGGGCGGGTTTAGACACACTTAGAGGCGGATATTTTTGCTGGACTTGGCAACCCTGGGTAGAGTTGAATTGTTTGGCGTTGGTTCCAGTTGCTGCTGGAGGTAAACAGACCGAGTACAAGTACAGTCTGTGTTCCTGTAGTTATGAACTGCTCTCATTCTCAGCTGTTTGAACAGGATTTGAACGGAAGATAAAGCTCTTATTTTCAGGTTTTATTTCCTTCTCTTTATTAATCTTTATGTTTCCTCAGTGAGCTCGTATCACTGCTCAGAATGTAGAAAGTGCTTCAGTAAATCCAACGGTTCACATATTTCTACACCATAAATACAGATAAATCTATAGGTGGGTGTTTCCTCTTCTAGTTTTCTTATTGTTCCTCATATACAGTAGAAGCTAATTCACACAAATATACATACAGCATTTTACATGACTTAGATTCTTATCATAAAAGCTTTATCTAAGTTCATGTCATTTCACGTTACAGAATAGCCTTTCAATTCCTTGTTTGTGTTTAGGATTAAATGTAAATAACTTCTCTGCTGAGATAAATAGGTGTAGTTTGACTTCACCCATCATGCTTTATGCCTCCATCTAGTTAATTTGCACACGTTCCATAGATAATGAGCTAGTACTTCACACAAGAAGGTGTGAATGGTTGGCTGATGATTGACCAATGCAGAGTTTTGAACTCGTCTTGGGTCTTTGTCCTCAGCTCTATTTAAGGACTAAACTCTAGACTTGTAGCTGAGTCACTTGGTAAGAAGGATCTTTTGCACGTTCTTCATTAGAAACGACCTGCTGGAGACACCAGCTTTGTTAAAGTGGCTGCCAGGATTCTAACAGGAAGGTAAAGGGTTTTCTTGTTTGTTTCTTTTACATTTATGTTGCATTTGTTGTTCTTTTTATTTTATTATGTTATTTAATATTATTAGATTAATATATTCAGACTGTTTAAAATAGCTTTATGCTCATAATTGTGGCGTTTTTTGAAGCCTTTTTTACTCCCAGCACACCAAAGATTTACACTTGTGAGCTAATTATTAGTCCTGTCATGAACTGGATTAGATTTGCTTGGTGCAGGACTGATGTTGAGAAAGTCAGATCTCTTATATCTTTATTTATATCAAGTTATTTATAGTTATTTACTTATTAACATCTGCAGTATTTATAAGTATTTTATCCTGATGTTCTTTGAATTCAGATTCTCACTTAGACGTGAAGTGAATTTAATGTTTTTATTACTAGGTGAAGAGTTTAATATTATTGTGGTATTAATGTAGTAAAAGTAATTCTAATTAATCGACTTGATTCTTCGTTTCTGTTGCTTTTCAAGGAAACAGTTTCTACAGTCTTATCAAAGCATAAACATGAAGAACTTTCATCACTGCTCAGAGTGTGGGAAGAGTTTTACTACGCAGAGTCATCTCCAACGACACCAGCGCGTTCATACAGGAGAGAAGCCATATCACTGCTCAGAGTGTGGGAGGAGTTTTACTACGCAGAGTCATCTCAAACAACACCAGCGCATTCACACAGGAGAGAAGCCGTATCACTGCTCGGAGTGTGGAAACAATTTTGCGGAACATAGTACCCTTCAAAAACACCAGCGTATTCACACAGGAGAGAAACCGTATAACTGCACTGAGTGTGGAAAGAGTTTTACTCAAAGTAGTTACCTTAAAGTACACCAGCGTGTTCACACAGGAGAGAAGCCATATCACTGCTTGGAGTGTGGAAAGAGTTTTACTCAAAGTAGTGCCCTTAAAGTACATCAGCGTGTTCACACAGGAGAGAAGCCGTATCACTGCTCAGAGTGTGGAAAGATTTTTGCTCATGAAAATAATCTCAAACGGCATCAGCGTATCCACATAGAGAAACTACATCACTGGTAAGAGTGTGGGAAGTATTTTATTGCACATTATGTTCTTCAACAACACCAGCGCATTCACACAGGAGAGAGGTCGCATTACTGTTCACTGTCTGAATAGAACTTTAGTGAAAGGAATTTCCTTTAAATACACCACACCAGCGCATTCACATAAAAGGATGACCCATATTGCTGCTTATAGTGCAGATGAAGTTTTACTGGAAGCAGCATTTTTAATAGACACCAGTACGGTCACACAGAAGTTTTTGTCACAGGTTTTTGTGACTGAAGTCGTCTTGAAAAACACCAGCGCATTCACAGTAGAAAATAAAATGATACTCCACTACTGCATGTACAGAAAAAGCTGTGTCATTTTTTTTCTTTAATAGTTTTCTTTTTCTACCAATATCCACTAGAGCTGTTCTACTTCAATTATCAAATGTACATGATGGTATGAATATGATCATTAATCATCAAATGTAATGTACCAACCTCAGATCTGAATCTGTTTTTGTTCATTATTCAAGTTTAATCTACTTTAATAAACACATTTTTACCCTGGTCTTTATGGTGTTTGCAAAAATTCTTAATTTTATGAATGCTAAGTTTTTATAAATTAATAGCCTCTTACTTTAACACTTCTAGGTCTACACTCCAAAGTTCTAGTCTTTAGATGATTTCAGACTGCATAACAATAGCAGACTGATACACAGACTGTCCTCACACTGATGAGCCAGTGCCCCCACCCCTCCCCCCATCTTACAATAACTCAAGATCTCCCCTACCCTTTTCCCCCAGCACTGGACTCTATATTTCATTATTCACACATGTATATATCTACATATATAGTATATATATACTAGTATTTATAATGTTTTTATTATACAGTTGTAATTACCATATCATGAGTCTTTGTTCTTTGTGTTTATCTATAGGCAAATTAGTGGTAGCTAAACTCCTTTGTTAGTAAAAGTAAACTCCAACAACACCAGCGTATTTACACAGGAGAGAAACCGTGTCACTGCTTAGTGTGTGGGAAGAGTTTTCCGTACAGTAATGCTCTTAAAGTACATCAGCGTATTCACACAGGAGAGAAACCGTATCACTGCTCAGAGTGTAAAAAGTTTTTTGCTTATGAAAGTAATCTGAAACGACATCAGCAAACTCACACAGACAAACTACATCACTGTTAAAAGTGTGGAAAGTATTTTTGTGCATTATTCTCTCTAACAACACCAGCACATTCACACAGGAGGTAAAGCTGTATGGTTTTCTTTTTCTAGAACTGTTCTACTTTAGTTATTGAATATACATCATGGAATTAATATGATTATTAATCATTAAAAGTAATGTGGTGAAATGTACCAACCTCAGATCTGAATCTGTTTTTGTTCATTATTCAAGTTTAATCTACTTTAATAAACACAGAACAACTTTTACTTTCAAGTGGAAGAATTTTACCCTGGTCTTTATGCTGTTTGCAAGAATTCTTCATATTATGAATGTTAAGTTTTCATAAATTAAGATGTGCAACAGTACAGAGTCGTCGTTGTCGCATTTTTCCTTTCAGAATTCTCCACACATTCTCTATTGGGGACAGGTCAGGACTGCAGGCAGGCCAGTCCAGTACTCGTACCCTCTTCTTCCAAAGCCACGCCTTTTTAATGTGTGCAGCAGGTGGTTTTGCATCGTCTTGTTGAAAAATGTTGGACGTCTTTGGAAAAGACGACGTCTTGAAAGCAGCACATGTTGCTCTAAGATCTCAATAAACATTTCTGCATTAACCCTCCTATTACCTTCAAGTTTACTAACACAATTTAAACCTCTAGAAAAGTTTATGTCACATACTTTATGTTTGTTCGTTGACCACTTAAATAGCCTTTAAAAAAAACCATACCCACCCCCCCTTATACATCCAGAATACCTGTTGCACGACTATGGAGGAATATGCAGATCACCATAAAATCTCATTGATTGATCTAAAATTGGCAGTAGACATCTTTTTGTTGTTTTTATGGCTTTATATACTTTCTAGGTACATATTTTTGTTATTTATAACATTTGGAATGAAAGACAATTTCTGTTATCAGGAATAGTAATATGTATTATGTTTGGGGTCAATTTGACACACAATTTAAAAAATTTTGAAGGATTTTGTTTGTGAAACAAATCATCATCATCGTCATGTATTATCTGAAGGGACAGCGCCCACGAAATGCAGCCAGACATTCATCCACAGTCACATGGGGGCCTGGATTGTAAAGAAAGGGTCATCGCTGAACCCACTGTCCTATACATCCCATATTGCTGCAAGTTTGTCACGCTCTCATCAGCCCTGCCTTGTTTCTCTGTCATCAATGTGTATGACACGGGAGAAAATATGAAATGTGTTTAGAGACATGGTGCCCTTCCAGTGTCAGCAGCCCAAAGACTTGCTGTTGCTTCACCTTTTGACTTGTACACTCCTGCCAAAATGAGCAACCCAATGTAAGCTTGCAAGTGGGTCACATCCAAGTCTTCCCAACTGTCCCCATACACACACCTCTCTAAATTTGTCTAAATCTTACATATTTCCTTTCAAGTGGTGGTGTTATGAAGAGCTCAAATGCTGATTTTATGTCTTGACATGGCTGACAGCGTATCTGGTGGGGTCTGGAACCATTTTGATGACATTAGCAGCACTAAGTCTACCCTGTTGTTCAAGTGGGGAGACAGACCATAATAACTTTTCATTTCTGACAGCGTATCTGGTGGGGCCTGGAACCATTTTGATGACATTAGCAGCACTAAGTCTACCCTGTTGTTCAAGTGAGGAGACAGGCCATAATAACTTCAAAATTTTTGGAAGGTAGTGTGTTTGCTGGTGGTTGAGAAACAAAAGAAGGGTCAACACTGAGGGTCTCATTCTCATCAGAGGAGGAGGCCTCATAATCAGGGTCCTCCTCAACATCATCCTCTGTCTCTATATTTTCCTGTCCCCACAGCATGGGGAATATTAAAACTCTTGTGAGGATGATGTTTTTCCCTCCCCCATGTTGTGTGAACTATCAGTGGTTCTCGCACTACTACAGTTGTGAGTATGTTAGGTTAGGGCCTTAAAGTTTTTTTAAGATTATAAAATTGCATGTCATAGTGACCTCAATATCATCCTAAACAACCAAAACAAATGTGTGTAAAATGTTGATATTTATTATATGTTGTTTTACAGCTAAAACAGCCTGGGGTCAAACTGACCCCAAAGAACACTGATGCGTACAACATGTGTACAGGACACTGAAAACATATCATCATGTTAATTTTATGTTTACCCAGTTGTCCACATTAAGTTAGGAAAAGTCATTAAATATGAAGCAGAAAAAATTATGTAAATCATTTATTTAAATACGTTAAACATTGAATGGGGTCAAACTGACCCCAAAGGTAATAGAAGGGTTCAATCATTCAATCAAGGAACTTCATGAAGACTAATATACTAATATAAATATGTGCTTTAGGCATGATAATGTTTTTTGTCTTTGTAAACATGTTTCCTGGGTTATTTATGCCAGCCAATGACTAAAAGTTTTTATAATATTGTCAACTGCCAGGAAGAACTAATGTAACCAACCTTTTATATACATCACGACCCTTACTCAAAAAAGATGGACCACCAGCTCCATACAAATGTAGGTATAGATAACTAATGTAATTGTTTTAAAATCTTATGTGTGTAATATAACTTGGCTATATTGTTAGATGGTTTATATCGTATTCATAATATCAGTGTAAGTTTCCTTTAGATGTATGTTTTAAATTATTTTTTGATAGCCTTTGCTGCCATATTTATGTATAGCTGGCTAGATAGTTAGTTTACCGTACTGGCCAAGCTAGCATTTTTGGCTAACGTTAAAACATAGCTATAATATATTTATAAATTATCAGAAATACGAAATTATTTGATTATATATATTGTTCTGTTACTACAGTATATCAGTATTTTTAAGATAATGTTTCAGTAAGTTTTAGTCCTAAAGAGCAGCTGTTAACGTTACCTTGAAATCCTCAGTGAATAAGTGTAAAAAATAACGGATTTCTTATTTAAACTGAACTAAATGCTCGAGGCTCCACGCGCATGCGTTCAGGGAACCTTTCGTATTGAAGTAGTGAACTGATTCTATCTGACACCACCATGTATTAACATTAAGGTAATAGTTAAAAATCACTTGTCAGTTATCATTGTTATAAACAGTTATCATTGTTATAAACAGTTATCATTGTTATAAACAGTTATCATGGCTTAGCGTACGTACATCTGGTTCAAGTCAAACAAGATTATCAAGCGACTGTAAAATAATTTTACACATACATATACAACTATTATATTGGATTAAAAAAGTTGCTTTGAGTCTCAGTCAGCCGACATGCAGCCATAATTGGGCCAGATGCGGGGTGCCGCAATGTAGCCTAGTCTCAGTCAGCCGACAGTGTCGACATGCAGCCATAATCGGGCCAGATGTGGGGTGCCGAGCCGACAGACAGCCAACACTGCCGAACCGGAGCCGGAATCGGCCCAGATCTATCGTGCTAGCTGGGTTGTTTCACTCACTGTCCACTGTGTAGTGTTAACTGAACAGAGATCTGAACACAGTCGTGTAGTGTGAACTTGGTATTAGCGGTTGAGGTACTGGGCTAGCAATCAAAAGGTTTCCAGTTCAAGCCACACCATTGGCGAGTTGTCACTGTTGGGTCCCTAAGCGAGGCCCTTAACCCTTATTTACCAGAACTGTGATAAGTGTAAGTATAAAATAGGAGCAGTAATTTGGTTCCTTTGCCATATACAGACTCTTTTCCTCAAATATCTGGACACCTTACTTCCTCTGTATTGTGTCCACATTCCAGTTCCCAGTGTGTTCCCACATCTCACATCTCAAATTCCCTCAAAATAAAGAGCAGCATGGAGAGCAACTGTAACTTTAATCTTCTTTAAACCTTCCACTCTTATTCTGCCTCCGTCCCAACTTTTTATAGCAATGAGTGAAATCACTGGAAATCTTTTCTTTTAGAGAATAAAGACACCAGAGAATGAACGAATCACAGTTTCTTCTTTTTATTACATTTTCACAAAACATCAGCTTTTACACATCTGGATCTGGTCCACGAAGTCATCTGGGCGTTGTCCTGATGTAAAGACGTCAACTTAATGGCAGCACGTCTCTCTGAAATCTCAATAAATTGGTGGTATCTTCACATGTCGCCCATGTCTTGGGTCCTGACGCACCTCCACAGGTACAGAAACTGTGAACACACATTAAAAACACGTCAACCACCAGACCTGCATCCCTGACAGTTAAATAAAGGTTCTAATCAAGGTTGGCCTTTAGATGTGTTCTGTTTCCAGCCTTTCATGAAACCGTCGGAGGCTCCGCCATAAAAGCGTCTCCAGTGCAGCAGCCAGGGCTTCAGGTTCTGCGTACAAAGACTCGTCCAGAGTGAAGATTTCATCCATGAAGTTCAGCATCTCAGTCTGAGAGAGAAAAAGAATAAATAACAGATAGCAGACAGTTCTATTCGAGATCATTCGTGGTGTAAAGAACACGCACCTGAAGATGGAATAAATAACGCTCTGTGTACTGCCGTTCAGTCCATCTGGGCGTAACGCACGAATAGATGAGAGCAATCAGCTGGTCCAAAAAGAGCCTTCGTCTCCGGTGTTTGACTACACTTGTAGTGCAGCACAGATTCATTCTAGACTCCATAGAGCACAGACTCTCTTACTGAAATGATCTGATGCACCCTCGCTCTTCCCAGAATTCCCAGCAGCACCAGCTCTAAGACGATGTCCATAAAGTTGACGTGCTGGATCTGTGAGTAGAAGGAAAGCAGGCAGATTCCTTATTTCTATATGGCCGCTCTCGACGTCCACCTGTACTATTAAATATTTTGTGCTTATTAAAGTCCCACAAAACCTGAATTACACTCGGGTAATAACACTGTGTTTAGTTTTACCCGGTCTGAGGTCTAGAAGTTTCCTCTGGCTGGTGGCGAGCCCTCTTGGCCCTTTCCGGACCATCAGAGCACACAGGTGGCGACGGCCATGAGGCATAACCCCTGTATGGATGTAATGCCCAGTCCGAGTGCAACCAGAGCAGCTTCCAGGAACAAATGATCAAATCCAGTAGATGATGGACTTGCTCTGCTATTCTCTGCTTCACCAGCGACAGGGTCGACCGATGAAGTTTTCAACAGCAAGTCTTTGGAATCTAAAATCAAAGGATACCGCCTGGCGTACTCGCTCCAGACCCTGGCCAGGTTTTTGTTCTCTGAATCGACGACCTTTCGGAGTCTCATCCTTGGAGCTGCAGGCTTTTCACACTGAGAGTTGTAGTGTGTCTTAGCCAGGCCGCTAAACCGTCCAGCGGCCTGAAGTAGTTGTTGAGAGACGATCCTGAACATCTTGGGAGAAAGCTGATCAGCAAAATGTGAAGTGGCTTCTGCAGTTCTGCATGTAGCTGCTCTTCAAACTCTGATTTACACCTCAGTGTTCTAATAGAACTTATGATGTCATAATGCACCTTCATCCAGTAGATTTAAAGACTTTCTATCATTGCACTGAGCACCGTTTTTTAAACAAGCATGCTCCATTAGTATTCAGACATGGCTTCAAAACCTGGCATGTGGTCACTTTCTGTACGGAGTTTGACATGTTCTCTCAATATTCTCTTATAACAAATAAAACAATCGTAAGTGGTGGTGGTGGAGAATCTCTTAGGTTTACATTTACATTTTCAGTATTTAGCAGACGCCTTTATCCAAAGCGACTTACAGTACAGTTACAGTATACAATCTGAGCAACTGAGGGTTATGGGCCTTGCTCAAGGGCCCAACAGCAGCAACCTGGCAGTGGTGAGGCTTGAACCAGCAATCGTTGATTACTAGTCCAGTACCCTAACCACTAGGCTACAGGTTTAAACGTTCCATTGCAAAATCTGCATGAAGCTTGACTGAACTTGACCACATGGGCACAAATTCCCACAGACACACTCCAAAATCATATTATAGCCAGTAGTAGCAGCAGCGTTAAGATTTGCTAACCAGTGCTAACAGGGTATGTGTTCCTAATAAATCCCAACAACACTGCTGCACCTGCTACACTAATTCATACATTTTTTTGTGTTTGTGTTGGACCTCTAGGGGTCCCTTTCTTCTGATAAACAGGGTACGAAAATGGTACACGGTGACAGGTGCTACAGTCAGTAACTGTATACCCAAACATTTATTTGTGTGGTAGGTGTAGCTTATAATCAAATATTGCAGGTACCAGATAGGTTCCTAATAAAGTGCTCAATGAGTGTCAAATGTGCCAAAAATATACTGTATAGTTTAGATAGTACACACATAAGAACCCACAAAACCTGTTAGATGTGGATTAAGAAAGTCTGAACATAAGAAATGACTAGACAGTGATGTCTGAAGTAGGACTGAGATCTCAGATCATTAAAATAACATGAAGCTGCATTTCTGGTGCAATAACAACCAAATTCCAGCCAAATTTAGGAGCCGCTCATTTTTACAGATCTTCACTGTAAGTGTGCAGACTATCTAATGGTTTTTGTGCTGCCATGCAGCTGGTTGAATGGAGTTAGTGTAGAATTATGTACAAAGATCTAAAGAGAAAAGCTTAACTGGCTGGTTAGCTCAGTTGGTTAGAGCAGCCTTTCTCAACCGGGGTGCCGCGTCTGGCTTCGTCAGGGGTGCCGTCAAAAATATTCTCACGTTACTGATATTATGAAATAAATTAAAAATAAAATAATAAAATACAAAAAAGTCAACTTATCATGAAAATGTAGACCATTAGCCGCCTCAAACATCAACATTTGTCTCACACGCCCCTTTTCCCATGCTACAACGTCAACGCGGGTTGCGTGCCTTGCCTATAGTGATGAGTCGTTAAAACGGCTCTTTAAAATGAACAAAAGGAACTGAGTCGCGCCTCTGGGAGCCGTTATAATACATATTTATATTTCTGTGCAGTTCTTATCGGCTGTAATTCAACCATTCCGCTTCTATCAGTAGAGGGAATCAGTCAGTCATAATAAGAGCTGTTTATTGTCGAAATTCAAATCACTTTCAGTATAGCGGAGAGAGCAAGCGACACACACACACAGAGAGAGAGAGAGAGAGAGAGAGAGAGAGAGAGAGAGAGAGGTAATTACCTCATTAGTGTAAATATTATAATTTTTATTGTTATTATTTTGCACTGTTTTTATTAATATTTTTTTTCTATTTCATATTTTTGCACATGTAACTGTTTTGTATATACAGTGGTGTTAAAAAAAATAGCAGTCCAACACCATTAACCTGATAAATCACTGTTTTTAGTAGAAATGCTATTTCTACATATAGCAAATAATTTACCTGAAAGTGTAGTAGAGTAATGAAAACAAAACAAACTCAACACTTAGGACGTGCATGCCGCTCATTCTGAGTAATCGAAGCATTGATTGAAAGGCGGTTGTTCAAAATAATAGCAGTGAGGAGTTCAACTGGTGAAGTCATTCATTCTGCAGAAGAACGGGTGTCAATTTTGGCCCTTATTTAAGGTAGGAGGGGGGGCAAATGTTGCACAGGTTGGTCATAGTGCATTTCCTTCTGAAATACTGGGTAAAATGGGTCGTTCCAGACATTGTTCTGATGAACAGCGTACTTTTATTAGAAAGTTAATTGTATAGGGAAAAAACATACAGAGAAGTGCAGCGAATTATTGGCTACTCAGCTAAAATGATCTGAAATGCCTTGAAGTGACAACCAACACCTGAAAGACGCAGAAGGAAGCGTGTAACTACTGTTCAAATGGATCGAAGAATAGCCAAAATGGCAAAGGTTCAGCCAGTGATCACCTCCAGAAAGATCAAGGAACATCTGAAGTTACCAGTAAGTACAGAAGATGATTAAGTGAAGCCAGCAAGAACTCCTTGCAAAGTCCCGTTGTTAAGACAAAGACGTCCTGAATGGGTTCAAATTTGCCAAGGAACACATTGACTGGTCCAACGAGAAATGGCTAAACATTTTGTGGACTGGTGAAAGCAAAATTGTTCTATTTGGGTCTAGTGGCCGTAGACAGTATGTCAGACGACCCCTGAGCACTGAATTCAAGCCAAAGTTCACTGTGAAGACAGTAAAGCATGGTGGTACAAAATTATGATATGGGGATGTTTTCATACCATGGTGTTACGCCTATTTATCACATACGAGGGATCATGGATGAGTTTAAATATATCAGAATACTTGAGGAGATCATGTTGCCTTATGTCGAAGAAGAAATGTCCTTAAAATGGGTGTTTCAACATGACAATGACCCAAAACATCTTGGTTACAGACAAACAAAATTGAGGTAATAGAGTGGCCAGCATAATCCCCTGACTTTAATCCCATAGAGAACTTGTGTTCTGACGTCTGAAACGTGTTTTTTTTAAGGCAAAACCCAAAATTGCAGAAGAACTGTGGAATGTCTAATCATCCTGGACTGGAATACCTGTTCAGAGGTGCCAGAAGTTGGTCGACTCCATACAACACAGATCTCGGAAACAATCATTATGCCACTCAATATTAGTTCAGTAATTTAAAGTAAAGTGAAACCTCAAACATTTTTTTTTTAGTTTATACACACATTTTTTTAGTTTTTGAAGAAAAATGCTGGCACTGCTATTTTTGAACAGCCTAATATTAATTTTTCTTAACTTTTTGTAAAGGATGAACACAAACTGGCTAAATTTTGTTAATGTTTTGATTTAGAATTAAAAGTGTAGTATTTTCAGTGCATTTGCATTTATGGAAATAAAAGTTATTATAATGATTTTGTGCTTTATTCACTTTTTTAAAATCACTGATATTTTTCTGAACACCACTGTATTTGTTTTGTTTTTTTAACGAAAGTTATTTAAAATGTAGCGAATTACAATTCTTAGTACAAAACATACTTAATGTTAAAAAGTAAAATTACTGGTTGTAAAATCTACTTTTAAAAGTACAAGTACACAAAACAACCACTCAATTTCAGTAACACGAGTAAATGTAATTCGTTACTTTCCACCTCTGGCTACTGTTAATATTTTTCCCAATTGAACTGAAAACACAACCTGAATTGATGTTTAATTGTTCATTTAGACTTCACTAAGAGTTATTACCATCCAGCAAATGTAAAGCATATTTCTATATGAAGAGCATCTGTTTCCAGATAATATACACTGAGGTTTATGATCAACATGGTTGTGCAATAAAAGACTCTCGTCCCTGGGTGGGCTTGAACCACCAACCTTTCAGTTAACAGCCGAACGCGCTAACCGATTGCGCCACAGAGACATGCGCGCAGCATTTTCATTGGACGGTACACATGGGTCACATGACTTGCTAATGTTTAAGTCAGGCTAATAAACAGTATAACACTCAGTGTTGCTACCTTACAATATCTCACAAAAGTAAGTGCACCCCTCACATTTCTGCAAATATTTCATTATATCTTTTCATGGGACAACACAATAGAAATGAGACTTGGATATAACTTAAAGTAGTCAGTGTACAGCTTGTATAGCAGTATAGGTTTTTTGTTGGTTATCCTGGGCCGGTTCATGATGCAAGGGTACTAAAGTACAGCCCTGTGTATAAAGAGGGCTTATACCCACCTGCTCTTTAGACTGCTATAGAAGACTGCTATTTATATGAGCTAAGATCTCTCAAAGCATTTTATCACTATTGGTGTGAGAGTGATGGGATGGTAGTGATTCATACATGTGATGCTGGACTTCTTTGGGACTATAATAACATGAAACTGCTGCATTTCTGGCACAATAACTTCCAAATTCAGTTTAGGAGCCACTCATCTTTACAGTCTCGATGGCAGTAATTATTTGCATTATCAGATTATTTATGTACAGAGTAGTTAAAACCAGCTGTTGTGGTGTAAGTGCTGTAGGTTGTGATGTAGTTTTTCTGTTATTCCTCAAAGAAATTGATTGAAGTCAGGATTTCTCGTTGAGAAGTTTTGCTTTGATCTTCACTAAAAATTAGCAGACTCTCTAATGGTTTTTGTGCTGCTATGCAGCTGGTTGAATGGGGTTAGTGTAGAATTATGTACAAAGATCTACAGAGAATAGATGAACTGGCCGGTTAGCTGAGTTGGTTAGAGCGTGGTGCTAATAACGCCAGGTGAGCATGCGCTGCGTATTAGGACTTTCTAACTTGAGTAATTTGATCTTTGAAGGTAAGAATACCACCCTGTTCTTCTACTATATTTAATTCTGGCTTCATTTCACCTAATGAACGTGGCATGACCTTTATAAATGGTTACAATAAATTCTTTCAATGGCCTAATAAGTAAATAAATAAAAACAGAACTGCTATGTAATATAGTGAATTCTTGTACTGCACATGGCAGAAGACTAAAAGAAATGTAGACCGTGTAGAATAAAAGTATTAGGAAAGTATAAGATTAAAAGCATCAGCTTTTATTTATTCTTAAAAGAAGAATACATGAACCTCAGTCATCTCACATGAAGATCTGTTCTGCTCAACAACAGTAAAGCTCTCCATCGTTTCTGTGTGGCAGCTCCATAACTGAAGGGCTGTCAGTGTAGAATCGGGTATGTGGGTATATGCCCTGTTCTTGGACATTGGCTGGTTAGCTCAGTTGATTAGAGCATGGTGCTAATAACGCCAAGGTCGTGGGTTCGATCCCTGTTTGGCTCACTCCAACTTTTGGACTTAAACTAACAAACAAGTGAGCCTTCTCTAACTAGCAGGTACTATTGACCTGGGTTTCAAATGTTGTCTCTGACAAGTGTGAGATCTTTTTAATGCCCCTCTCATTCAAGTCAGAAACTTATTTGCCCTTCAGTAAATGTTAGCAAGTCATGTGACTCATGTGTACCATCCAATGAAACAAGTGTGCGTGTGTCTTTGTGGCGCAATCGGTTAGCGCGTTCGGCTGTTAACCGAAAGCTTGGTGATTCGAGCCCACCCGGGGACGAGTGCCTTTTATTGCACAACCTGCCTGTTGATCAAACGGATATGAGACACAACAACAATGTGTAGTCCCACAGAATAGTGGAAATAAGTAACTGAAAACATCCAGTAAACAACAGTCCTACAAGCACAAATATCCACCTGATAAGTCACCGGAGACCGGCTGTCCAAAGTGGAAGAACGTCCTTTTGGTTTCCGTAGATGTTAAATGAAGACACTCGCCCAACGTAGGGCTCGAACCCACGACCCTGAGAGTAAGAGTCTCATGCTCTACCGACTGAGCTAGCCAGGCTTAAGCAGCATGTCAGAACAGACAGCTCATCGATCAGACCATCAGAGAGATGTAGGTTTAATTCACTAACATCACGACCAGATTAAGAACTAATTCACAGTTTACAAACAAACACAATTCAGAATAAGCAACAGACACAGACTTAGGCTGCGACCGAACTCGCATACTTACTGAGTCTGTACTAGATTGGAGGAAGTATGCACCGCTCAGCCAGTAAAGAAGTATATACTTTCAGTACAGAAGTGTGCAGTATGCACACAACACCCGTACGTACTACGTCCGCCATCTTACCAACTTCAAGTGACCATAGTTACAGACCGCATGCTCATTTCAAACTCCACTCGCCAAAATTTAGGGTATTTATCTCTTTATTTGCGCCACTTACTGATTAATCTATAGTCATGTATCCCGACTCCACACTAAGACGGCAGAGAGTAGTAAATCACAGAAGAGAACTAAGAAAGTTATTGATTTTTTACCTCAGAAATAATGTAAGTACTGCTAACCTCTTTAGCAACAGTATACTACATTACCATGATTAGACTAATACAATGAAAATAAATGACAAAATGATAGATCTGACACATATTAATAATTACAGTAGAATAATTTTTCAAAAATCGTCTGTGCACAACAGGGTTATTATCGTTAACGAAAACGAACAAAATAACGAAAACTGGAATTGAAAAAACATTTTCGTTAACTGAAATAAATAAAAACGGTAATAAAAAAAAAAAACGATAACTAACTGAAACTGTATTATGCGTTTACAAAACTAACTAAAACATACAATAAAATTATAGAGAGAATACCCTTCGTTTTCGTGTTTGTCAATTTATTTATGAGCATTGTGAACTGATATGAAATCGATGTTTCCACTCGAGCAGTTTTACGTTAGCTACTGGCCTTTCCCAATCCGCTCCCTCCTCACTAACACTCCACTACAGAGGGACACTCCACGTGAACGCGCAAATGGAGGCGGATACCCCTTTTCCACCAACGCGGCACGGAGCCCGTTCCGGTTCCCGAACTTGACTTTGAACCGTTTCCGCGTGTTTCCACCGGAAAAAAAGAAGTTCCAGACAGTGAACTAGTGGGCCAATCTGGCACCACAGAATACTTGGTTTTTCAGCACAAACCGTGACGTCCGTCTGTGGGCGTGTCGTGTTGTACAGCATAGCGTTAGCAACAATGGCGTCCGCTGGGGTCTCGTATGGAGCGTAATGCTGCATTTTTATCTTTTAAACTTCACCTGATTACATTTTGAGCCAGTTTGCCGCTGATATTTTCAAAGCCTCTTTAAAAAGGTGAATTGTGTGATATTACGAGATAAAAGTGACCCGGACAGAACGGAAAACGCTTAACGTGAAAAATAAAGCATGAAGTAGAGGTGGGCGGTATCGATAATATCGATACCAACGCTGGTATTGATATTGAGCAATACTCGTGTAAAAAGATCGATACTCAAGCTTTTTTTCTCTCCCGCACGCACTGACTGCTGCGCTCGCGGATTCATCAAAGTCTCTCTGTCTGTAAGAGTAGCGCTGCGCTGTGTCACACAGCACAGAGCAGCACACCCTCCCCCCCCTCCCCCCCCCCCCCCCCCGTCTTTTGTTGTTGCACCGTCACGTGGCTCAGCGGCGCCAGCCAAACAGCCATGCAGGTAGGCTCAGCCTGGCCCGCCCACTCAGCGCTCTCCTCAGAAAAAACAGAATAAGTTTGAAACTGTTTACAGTATTTGTTGTGGTGTGTTAATTTTGTTGTATTGTGGTTTGTCAGCCCTCTACCTCAGGAGATTTTGTTTTAAGTTGTGTTGAGTGGTATTTTTTTACACTCTGTTTATTTAAGAAAAAACAGAATTGCACTGAAAGGAAGAAAATTCCTTATTTTTTATTGTTTTTCCTAGGAACAATTCTATTTGAAAAAAGAAACAAAGAAAGAAAGAACTAGAAAAGATGTCTAGTGAGGGGAGAATTTTTATTTAATTTTTGTATTGTGGTTTCTCCTTTTCTACCTCAAAAAAGATTTATTTTCCTAATGTTAAGGCAAACTTTGTTTTGTTACTGTTCCATTGTTTCTAAACAAAAATGTTGATTGTGATAATAAAGTATTTTGTTGTCACGTACAATGTTTGGCGAAATTCTATCCTAGGCCTTTTGGATCCATAGGATCTATGAAGCTTAAATATTAAAAAGTATCGGTATCGGTATCGATATCGGCGATACTGGCCCTGCATTTACTTGGTATCGGATCGATACCAACATTCCCGGTATCGCCCACCTCTAGCGTGAAGCTTTTTCAACTCCTCGAGCTGCATAAACACACGTGAAGTAAATCCAGATAAACACAGATACATGTGGTATTTTAGAGTAGATTTGATGTTTATTTCACACAGATGTTTGTTCGTGTTGTGGAACTTTAGTGATGTTTCACCGCTCAAGCTGAGCGCTGAGCTAATCGGCTATTTGCGCCGAGAGTCGCGGTGAAACCGAAGCGCAAAACTCTTCTCACGTTAATGAACTAAAGAAAACAACAACTGAGACAAACACGTCACGTCTTCTTATCACAGATAGTTAGATTGATGCTTTTTACATAAAAACAAACATCTGTAACAGCAGCACAAATGCTCGCACATAATCCACACACTCCGCCATTATATTACTACTCTTAACTCTTAGTAAGTAACGCCCATCGTTGATGACGCAGGCTTGGTTCTCAAAAACTGGTGGAAACGCGCGTCGGTTCTCTACAGAACACCAAGGTTCAGAGAAACCTGAACAGAACCGGTTCAAGAACCATGGTTTTTTTGGTGGGAAAGGGGTAGGAGTGGAGAGGGGGAGTGAGTAGGGAGCGGATTGAGATTGGTCCCTGACGGCACTTCATGTTTACATTCCGTTTCTGCTCACCACGTCAGCCTGCAAAATGATGACAGCAAAAGTTAAGTTTATGTTTTTCTCAAATTAACAGGGCTCTCAAGTTTTCAAGCTTGCTTGGAGTGAGTTTGGGGGGGGGGGGGGGGGGGGGTTGGATGTTGTCAGAGGTTGTTCCGTCGATGTCCCTTTCGGGGGGGGGGGGGAGAGCTTCAACAGCAGTGGTCATTGTCTCTTCACTTTACACTACATTCTGTAATATTAAATAATGGAAAAAACCCTCTCTGCATCTGCATTTGAGTGTGGCAGAACTAATACCAGTTTGGCAATCGTAGACAGCCTCGAAAATCTGCTCATACCAGTCACCTTTGAAAAAAATGAACCAAGGAAGCCTAATTACACTCCTACATATTTTTGCAGTTATTAAGTTGCTCATGTCAATGGGCGTGTGCTGAATATTTCTTGTATATATATATATATACAATGTCAAACATGTCTTGGTCTTGGGGCATAGAGATGTCATCCAGGAACTCCCGCAGCAACAAGAAATTCTATTTTCTGATTGGCAGATAGGTCGCTAATTCAAGACAGCGGTATGAGTGCAGAGTAGTCTGCCTTTGACTCGTGTGTAGGATAGGTTATAGTCATTTCTGTGCGGCGAAGTTAATCATTTCTCAGCGTAAGAAATACCATGTGTGGCGTGTGAGCGTGTGAGCTTGTTGAAATGCGTGTGTCTCACGCTCAATGCGTGAGACTTAAGAGCCCTGAATTAAGCTCCCTGATGTGTGTCTCATGAATTAGTTTATATTATTATTATTAGGGCTGTCGTTAATTAATTAATTAATTAATCGCGTTAAAGGCGTTTAATCGCGATTAAAAAAAATTAATCAAGATGAAAATTTTTTATCAAACTATTTTTATTGAGCTGTTTGTGTCACGTAAATATGCGTCTCTGTTGTAATTTTCACTATTACACACATTTTGCACTTTAGGCTGCTATCTTGTGGACTGTTACAGTTTTTGTGGACAGGTGGTTGTTTAACATTAATTGAATACATTTTTTCAAATGGTATCTTTTGTTGAGTTTTTATTACACAATACTTACTCTGACCTTTTTAAATCCTGCACCTGAAAAATAACCCAAAGTATAAAAAAACTAAAACTAATACTAGAACTAATAAAAACTAAACTAAAACTAAGCACTAAAAAATAATTAAAACTAATAAAAACTAGCAAACCCACTCTAAAAACTAATTAAAACTAACTGAATTAGAGAAAAAAAAAAGTCACAACGAAATAAAACTAAACTATAATGAAAAATCCAAAACTATTATAACCTTGGTGCACAAAATGAGTATGGCTGTCAGAGGGCTCGTCAGTAGGATCATCACCCTACCAACTGGTGATGAACTAGAGTGTGTAGGAGCTGGGTTTGCCCACTTGGCCGGATCCGAATGTTTTAGAGTGGCAGTTGGTGCTACTGATGGGTGCCACATTCGAATAAAACCCCCATCTGCCAGCGCACAGTGCTACCTAAACAGGAAGCTGTTCCACTCAATTCAGCTTCAAGCCATCTGTGACCACCTGGGGAAGTTCTGAGATATTTTTGTTGGTTACCCTGGGTCGATTCATGATGCAAGGGTACTAAAGAACAGCCCTGTGTATAAAGAGGGCTTATACCCACCTGCAGGACAATACATTCTTGGGGATGGGGGTTATCCCTGCATTAATACAGCCATCCGGCTCCTGACCCCTTATCGAGAGCCTGTGCAGAACCCTGTACAGGCTCGTTTTAACAGCAAACTGTCCAAGGCCAGAAATGTGGTGAAAAGGGCTTTTGGAATGATGAAGACAAGATGGCGTTCCATTTTCTTTAAAGCCCTTGAGGTGAGCCCTGTCTTCGCGACCTCTGTATCGCTCATGGAGACATCATTGAGCCAGAATTAACAGAGGTACATGTTGACCAACCAGAGCCTGTAATAAGTGACATGACATCAGGTGAAGATGCAAGAAAGCATCTGGCTGCAGCTGTCTCAGCACCACAGCACCGCATACCAGCTCTTTATGAGCATGATTATGTTTAGAAAAATGTTTTGTTAATAGGTTCATGTTGTTTGTTTTTATGTTTTGTTCTACATTATTTAAAAGTAAAACTTTCTTAGCAAAATTTTCAATTTCTTGAATATTTTTTTAATTACAATTTCCAATTTTTACACTTTTTCTATTTTTAATTAAGGATAAATTAAAAAGAAAATCCTTTATTTCAATTATTTGCCAATGCATTTTCTTTCTCACAACATACAATAATACTACAACACTTTTTGATTTTCAACTATTTATTTTTTCATTAGAATCTCTAAGATTTTAATAAACCTTTCCTCCCTCATTCTTGCTTCCTGGTCTCTCCTCTCCTCTCTCTTGCACGTCTCTCACTCTCGCTTTTCCTCTCTCTGGTGCGTGCGTCTCTTGCTCTCTCTTCTCCTCTCATTCTATTCTTTCCCTTTCTCTTCTTTCCTCCCTCTCCTCAGCCTCTCTCCATCTTCTCTCCTCGTTCTCTGCTGCTTCTATCTCCCTCTCATTTTCCCTTTCTTCCATCTCCCTCAGATACTCAACTAAATCTTTCTCCCCTCGTCTCTTTTTGGCTGGGGCTTCCATGCTTCTCGAGGATGGTGAAGCTTCAGCAGCATCCTGGCCAGATGAGGAAATAAGGGTCTCTGGGCTAATTGATGGTCTCCCACCTGTTGCCTCATCCATATCCGCATACCATTTCCAAGATGCTGCTGTTGCTTCACCACCCTCTGTACTTACCCCAGTAGGTGGACACTTAAGTTCCTACAAGATTCATAAACACAGTACAAGGACCTTAACTTGTATTACAAATCTTTTCTGATATTTTTACTGAAGATCTTACCAACAAACGGAGCTTACTTTGTATTTTTGTTTGAGGTTCTCCCACTTCTTCTTCACATAAGTGGGAGTCACCTTCCCCTGCAGTTGGTTCTCCAACACAAAGGCTCTACAATATAATGCACATAACAGTTATTAATGTATATAGCATACACTGCTTCAAAAAAAGTTTAGCCATTAAAAGTTTTGAATGCTTTGAAAAAGTTTGTAAAACTTGAATACTAAAACTTGTCTTTATACCACCCTTTGTAATTATTATTATGCATAAGATGTAACACAAATTTTGTTACGTCAAACAAACAGTTACTTATTTAAACCCTCGAACCGCTGCATTCCGTTTTCCAGTGAAGAGGGCCTGGTTGGCCACTCTCCACCGGATAAGATTTTTAGTGTCTTCATCAGACCCTGCAATATCAAACATTAGTTTTAAAAGGGATTTCTAATGTGACTGTGAAGCAACATTACAACAATCATGAATATTTAGCCTCAACAACCCCAAAGCTAGATATATCTACCTTCCTAAAGATAGTTTAGGATAGCCCATCACTAGCATTACAGATCAAATTAAATGAATCTATAGATAGATCATTTATTACAGCAGCTCAATATATATTAATGCAAAGTATTATAGTAAGCAAGTATTAAAGTATGCAAGTATTCAAATTTGCAAGTATTAAAATACAAAAGTATTAAGTACACATGGAATGTTGTACAACACTATGTAGTTAAATACATTAAATAAAAAGTAGTATATCGCTTTTATTGTCCTACCAGAATGACAACATTTGAAGCCCAGGTCAATAGGACCTGCTAGTTAGAGAAGGCTCACTTGTTTGTTAGTTTAAGTCCAAAAGTGGGTGTGGCCCATATGGGGATCGAACCCACGACCTTGGCGTTATTAGCACCACGCTCTAACCAACTGAGCTAACCGGCCGATGTACAAGGGCAGGTCATATACCCACATACCCGATTCTACACTGACAGCCCTTCAGTTATGGAGCTGCCACACAGAAACGATGGAGAGCTTTACTGTTGTTGAGCAGAACAGATCTTCGTGTGAGATGTGAAATGAAGCCAGAATTAAAGACGGTAGAAGAACAGGGTGGTATTCTTACTTTCAGTAACTTTCACGCTCTAACCAACTGAGCTAACCGGCCAGTTCATCTATTCTCTGTTTAGATCTTTGTACATAATTCTACACTAACCCCATTCAACCAGCAGCACAAAAACCATTTGAGATTCTGCACTCTTTCAGTGAAGATCTGTAGAAATGAGCGGCTCCTAAACTGAATTTGGTTGTTATTGCACCAGAAATGCAGCAGTTTCATGTTATTTTAATGATCCGAGATCTCAGTCCTACTTCAGACATCTCTGTCTAGTCATTTCTTATGTTCAGACTTTGTGGGTTCTTATATGTGTGAACTATCTAAACTATACTGTATTGTGGTACATTCATTCAGCCTACAGCAGTTTAGACCCGCCCACTTAACCACCAATTTGCCTCCACAGTGAGCCTGTATAGAGAGAGAGATTTTATTTTTAAAATTACATTTTATTACAACGTGCAAATAAACAAATTACTTTAAAAAAACAAAAACAATTTTGTACAGGAAACAAATATAACAGTAACATAAAAAAGTAAAGTGCAAATCATTCCCGATTAAAGTGCGTAATGCTTTTCTACAACACCATGTTTTTACATTATTTTACCATGTTATGTCCTTATGTTGTCAAAATATAAACAAAGTCTACTTTGGTCAACTTTTTTTGCTGAACAAAAACTGTAATAATGCATTGAAAACAAAACAAGACAGTAAAGATAAAGTCATATATCCACCATAAACCAAATATTTACAAATATCTTCTTCCCAAGATGATGCAAAATAAATCCAAAAAAAGTTGACCAAAGTAGACTTTGTAGGGTTCAAAGCTTATACGTCCACTTCAACTGAATCAGAGTTATTCCGTATAATGCAGTCCTTATCCATACCCTTAGTTAGTCCTTATTAAAGTTGAATGTCCTTTTTCAAAATCCATCAGTTAATAATGTGTAGTTGATTCCCGAATAAACTCCTTTTCTACAGAAGTAGTAATATTAATGCATTAGCAATGTAAATATACAAAGGAAATTAGCATATAGCATTAGCATCTACCTTCCATAATATTTCCAAAAAGAGAAATTATCCCAAGAATAATAATCCCTCGCTATATCGCGCTTCGACTTTTGCGGCTTCACTCTATCGCGGATTTTATTTGCAAGCATGTCTAAATATAAATCACGGATTCTTCGCTGGTTTGTGGATTTCTGCAGACAAGGGGTGTGTTCGAAAAGCTAGTGAGCTCTCTACATAGACGCATTTTACGTCATCCTGTGCGCGCTCCCGATTAGGAGGCTGTTCCAAATCCTAGATGCCTTAATATCCTCACTTCTTAACATTTCAACGTTATTTTCACTCAAGAATGAGTGTGCATCCGACGCTGCCTTAGTGATCAAGGCAATCCCAGAATTCATTGCGGGTCAGGCGCTCTTCTCTCACAGAAAAATAAACATGGCTGACTGTGCGGACAAACGAATGGAGTTCTTTTCAAACGTAAATAAAATATTACTGATTTTTAACTTGTATAAACTTGTACCGAGTGTTTTTATTTGCAAGTTCGGGCTTGTCAGGAAATGTAACCGTTATCGTTCCATGAAGGGAGATGTTATATTGATGTTAGCATGCTGTGCTACCTCAATCCATTGGTTTTAATGACAAGATGCTAAATGCTAAACCCGATGGAATCGGGTTATAAAAATAACCATATAAACACATGGTTTTTACTTCGCGGATTTTCACCTTTCGCGGAGGGTTCTGGAACGCAACCCCCGCGATCGAGGAGGGATTACTGTACTTACATCTAGGCATAAAACATCAAAGTTTCCTAGGAAAGGAGTCTTTAAATCTTCAAAAAGATGAAAAATGCAAAGCAGCACACCAAGTAGCAAACCGCTTTTGCTTCCATCAGGAAAATGCTGTGTCTACTTCTTTTCACAAAAGAAAACATGGGTAATTCCCTCTCTATTGCCCCCTAAGGGAGACCATGGGAACTGACCAAATGTAACTCTATGGAGTTAGCCACCATGCCTGTTACAGTATTATACTGTTTATTAGCCTGACTTAAGCAAGTCATGTGACCCTGACAGCTGTGCATGTGTCTCTGTGACGTAATCGGTTAGCGCGTTCGGCTGTTAACCGAAAGGTTGGTGGTTCGAGCCCACCCAGGGACGAGTGCCTTTTATTGCACAACCATGTCTGATGATCAGACGATTAAACCTTAGTGTATATTATCTCATATAGAAATATGCTTTACATATGCTTTGCTTGATGGCAATAACTCTTAGTGAAGTCTTAATGAACAGTTAAAACATCAATTCAGGTTTAGTTCAATTGGGGAAAAATATTAACAGTAGCTCAACAAGTACAAATCCTACAATCATTCCACAAAGTTCACAAACATGATTTAATGAGTGAAAACTTGAGGTTTGGAGCCCCTCTGGTGTGCAGACTGGTACTGTGTATCAGCACTACTTACTGTGTGCAGGACCTGAGTCGTATCTGCTCCAGTCACTGGTTGGCGGCATTTAGCTCAGTCAAGAACTTTAAGAAATATATAGTTTAGATACTGTAGTTCACACATATAAGAATCCACAAAACCTCTTAGATGTGTATTAAGAAAGTCTGTTTCAGCTGCTTAAATGGGGACAGTGTAGATTTATGTACAAAGATCTAAAGAGCATTGATGAACTGGCTGGTTAGCTCAGTTGTTTAGAGCGTGGTGCTAATAATGCCAAGGTCATGGGTTTGATCCCTGTACCAGCCACACCCACTTTTGGACATAAACTAACAAACAAGTGATCCTTTTCTAACTAGCAGGTCCTATTGACCTGGACTTCAAACGTTGTCTCTGACAAGTGTGAGATCTTTTTAATGCCCCTCTCATTCAGGTCAGAAACATGCCATTATTTCACTTTGCCAAACTTAATTGCCCTTTTGTAAATGGTTTAATGTGCACACTGCTGCTACTGGCTTGTTCTTCTTTTCTACAATGTAAGTTCATACCTTCAAGTTCATGTCATTTGAGATCTCTACATAGATTTCTTCCTCATGTGCAGAAAGACGCAGTTCAGTTTGAGTCGATTCACTAAGTTGATCATCCAGCTTAAATACCGTAAACACTACGTACATAACATGTGGAGCTATTCTTACTACAGTAAAACACACTGAACTGACTTTTAAAGTGAAGTTCAAAATGTTGTACAGAGATCGTTCCCATCTAGTGGTGCTAGATAAATTACAGCTTGTTGCTTGGGTCATTATCATTACATTGTGGTTGTTGTGTTGTTTGTTATTTTTTAACTGTTCATGTTTTTAAGTGTAAAACCATAAACAGCACCGTCTATAAATAAATGAATCTTGTGCTTCCACTTGAGATTTTCATTTACGTGAACAATGTCTGAAATTTTAAGTTTTTATTTATTTATTTTAGTTTCAATACAACGTGACACCGGCAAGATAAAGAAAGCAAAAATAAAGTGTCCCAAGTGTTTTTGTAACGTGTTGTAGACCTGCAATGGCGACTCTTTTTGGTATACGGGAAAGAAAAGGCCGAATGCAGGTGAAAATGTGTTATTTGGCAACCAGCACTGTGTAAATATTAGACAGAACACATGATGGGTTATTTTAACTTGTTGGGTTTGTGCAGTTTAACCATTGTGCTGGATTAAATACATTTAAGAAAATACAGCATTAAAGCATAATCTCATTAAAATACGCTACAATTTAACACTATAATACAATACAATACAGCGACAGTAAGTCTGTGTCTGTTTCTGTTACTTATTCTGAATTGTGTTTGTTTGTAAACTGTGAACTAGTTCTTAATCTGGTCGTGATGTTA
Source organism: Trichomycterus rosablanca (assembly GCF_030014385.1). NCBI lineage: Eukaryota > Metazoa > Chordata > Actinopteri > Siluriformes > Trichomycteridae > Trichomycterus > Trichomycterus rosablanca. The sequence continues at coordinate 20,737,739 of NC_086001.1, read as the reverse complement.
GTGAATTAAACCTACATCTCTCTGATGGTCTGATCGATGAGCTGTCTGTTCTGACATGCTGCAATTGCGCCACAGAGACAAGAGTTACAGTTGTTTTATTGGACGGTACACACGGGTCACATGACTTGCTAACTTTTACAGAAGGGCAATTAAGTTTGGCAGATTGAAATAATGGCATGTTTCTGACCTGAATGAGAGCAGCATTAAAAAGATCTCACACTTGTCAGAGACAACGTTTGAAGCCCAGGTCAATAGGACCTGCTAGTTAGAGAAGGATCACTTGTTTGTTAGTTTAAGTCATAAAGTGGGTGTGGCTCATACAGGGGTTGAACCAACGACCTTGGCGTTATCAGCTCCATGCTCTAAACAACTGAGCTAACCGACCGGCGTGCAAAGACAGGGCATATACCCCCATACCCGATTCGACACTGACAGCCCTTCAGTTATGGAGCTGCCACACAGAAACGATGGAGAGCTTTACTGTTGTTGAGCAGAACAGATCTTCGTGTGAGATGACTGAGGTTCATGTATTTTTCTTTTAAGAATAAATAAAAGCTGATGTTTTTAACCTCATACTTTCCTAATACTTTTATTCTACACGGTCTACATTTATTATAGTACAACGGTCAGTTAGCAGCTTAAAAAATTTTTGTTATCACCCATATCCTTTGCTGTGTGCGAGAGGTTTTTAGCTTTTTTTTTCCCTGAAATGAGTTTATGCAACTTGGGATATCTAACATGTTAACTTTCATCTATTCATCCAGCTTAAATACCATAAACACTACATAAAAACATGTGGAGTTATTGGTGTAATTATTAACCTTTGTGCTCAATTCTTTAAACAAAAACCATGTCTTCTGTGGTTCCATGGTGTAATGGTTAGCACTCTGGACTCTGAATTCAGTGATCTGAGATCAAATCTCGGTGGAACCTGCCTTGGTTTAGGTAAAAACACTGTTATCGATGCTGAGTAGAGAATACTGTTCCACATATGAAATTAGAACGAACACAAGCAGCAAGTCATTGTTTACAGCGCCATCTACCGGCCAACTGCGTCCTGACCTTAGTGCAGTTTTCCATCCGTGGAACGTTTTGTTCTGATTTTGATACTTGGGTGGCAATGTTTAACTAAAATTACTTTTATTTATTGTTTAAAACTTCTTAATTACCTCAGTTTTTTTAATTGATTTCAGTCAATTATATCAATCACATGTAAAGTCTGAAGTATTTTTGCTATATTTACTTAGCAAATGGTGAATTATTACGTTTAGTATCTGTGGTGTCAGGGTTCCATGGTGTAGTGGTTAGCACTCTGGACTCTGAGTCCAGCGGTCTGAGTTCAAATCTCGGTGGGACTTTACTGCTTTTATTTGGGGCCCGGTGTGAGGTCCAAGATTAAGAAACATTAGCAGTTTCAGCGCATGTGCAGTACAACAGAGCATTACAATTGCTTGTGCTAGTTTAGAGTCACCTTAAATGACATGTTAATTTCCATCCATTCATCCAGCTTGAATATTATAATACCACTAGTAGTGTTATAGTGTTCCACATGTGACTGCTCCATCCCAAAATATAATCACAAATCATTGTTTACAGCGCCATCTAACAGCCAACTTGCTCTTAAATGACTAATTATTAACTTTTGGGCTTAAGTAAGACATCACTGTGTGGTTCCATGGTGTAATGGTTAGCACTCTGGACTTGGAATCCAGTGATCGGAGTTTAAATAAAGGTGGAACCTGGTTTTATTTAGGTAAAAACACTGTTATCAATGCTGAGTAGAGAATAGTGTTCCACATTTGACTGCTCTATGCCAAATTGTAACACCAAAGGGCAAATCATTGTTTACAGCGCCATCTACCTAAAGGTTTAGAAACTTTAGAAGTTTCAGGATGGTAGCGTTCAGCGCATGTGCAAGTACAACAGAGCGCTTGTGGGGTGTAGACCACGATTACTTGTGCTAGTTGTGTCAACCAAGCAGATCACCATTCAGGAAGGTATATCAGTGCCAAAATACGAGCCAGTTTGTTCAGTAAAACTTTATAAGCCAACAGCAGCGAATAAACTTAAGAGTCACCTTAGATTACATGTTAACTTCCATCTATCCATCCAGCTTAAATACCATAAACACTACGTACAAAACATGTGGAGCTATTCTTACTACAGTAAAACACACTGAACTGACTTTTAAAGTGAAGTACGAAATGTTGTACAGAGATCGTTCCCATCTAGTGGTGCTAGATAAATTACAGCTTGTTACTTGGGTACAGATTTGTGACATTATTATTAAATTGTTGTTGTTGTGTTTGTTGTTATTTTTTAACTTTTCATGTTTTTTAAATGTAAAACCATAAGCAGCACCGTCTATAAATAAATGAATCTTGTGCTTCCTATTGAGATTTTTGTTTACGTGAACAATGTCTGAAATCTGACGAGCTTGATTAGTTTGTAATATTTAAGATGATGAATGAACCTAAACACTTGCTTTTAAATTTTAAGTTTTTATTTATTTATTTTAGTTTCAATACAACGTGACACCGACAAGATTTAAAAAAAGTAAAAATAAAGTGTCCCAATTTTATCAGGTGGATGTTTGTGCTTGTAGGACTGTTGTTTACTGGATGTTTTCAGTTACTTATTTCCACTATTCTGTGGGACTACACATTGTTGTTGTGTCTCATATCTGTTTGATCAACAGGCAGGTTGTGCAATAAAAGACACTCGCCCCTGGGTTGGCTCGAACCACCAACCTTTTCGGTTAACAGCCAAACATGCTAACCGATTGCGCCACAGAGACACACAAAAAGAGACATTTCATTGGATGGTACACACAAGTCACATGACTTGCTAACTTTTACAGCAGGGCATTTAAGTTTGGCAAATTAAAATAATCACATGTTTGTGACCTGAATGAGAGGGGCATTAAAAAGATCCCAGGTCAATAGGACCTGCTAGTTAGAGAAGGCTCACTTGTTTGTTAGTTTAAATACAAAGGTGGGTGTGGCCAGTACAGGGACCGAACCTGCAACCTTGGCATTATTAGCACCACGCGCTAACCAACTGAGCTAACTGGCCTATGCACAAGGGCAGGGCATATACCCACATACCCGATTCTACACTGACAGCCCTTCAGTTAAGGACCTGCCACACAGAAACTATGGAGAGCTTTACTGTTGGTCTCAAGTTCGTCTCGGCTGTAGTAGAGGAGACTTAATGAATGAATTCAGTTTAAATATTAATTAAAAAAAACCTTTCCAGTCGTACCTCCACACAAACCAAAACACTCAATCTGTAAAAGAAAGATACGTGCATGAAATACGTTCTAAAATTTTCTAATGTTGCGCTCACTGTTAAAAGTTAAAAGTATTGGGGTGTACCAGTACTAGGGTGTGTCATGGTATGGGGTGTGTCAGTACCAGTACCAGGGTGTGTCATGGAATGGGGTGTGTCAGTACAAGTACCAGGGTGTGTCATGGTATGGGGTGTGTCAGTACCAGTACCAGGGTGTGTCATGGTATGGGGGTGGGTCAGTACCAGGGTGTGTCATGGTATGGGGGTGTGTCAGTACCAGTACCAGGGAGTGTCATGTCATGGTCAGTACCAAGTGATATGAACTTTTATGGTTTAACTGTAAACTTAACAGTTTTACTGTAAAACTTCACAGTACATTTTTTCCTGGGTGACGGTGGAGTTTTTAACAAGACATGAACTTCTGAAGTATTTATTAACTGAAGTCAGGTGTACCGCTGGTTAAGGATCAGAATTTAGGCTCTAAATCGTTGTTACGGTACTAAACAGAAATTTAAGAACATGAACGATGCAGAGCATCACACCTGAAGCTTTAACTAAATTGCAAAAGCAACAAAGACTGTTTTATAAAGTTTAACACATCCAGAACTGAAGCAGTCAGGACCAGCTCTGTGATTTTAAAAATAATATTAAACAATAACAAAGGACTGAAAAACAAATGAGGTAATTAGACTCAAAACAAAATAGTGTAAAGTTTAAAAACCTGCACATTTTGTTCACATTTGTTTTTGCATTTGTTTGTTTAAATAGTGAAAAAATGTTTATGTTTTTACTCTGCATACTTATAATTTTCTAAATGTAACATCAAAACATTAACAGCTTATTAGAACTGTGCAATTCACTGCTTTTCATAAAGAGTGGACAGTTGTTGCCTAGTGGTTAAGGTACTGGACTAGTAATCAGAAGGTTGCTGGTTCAAGCCCCACCACTGCCAGGTTGCTGCTGTTGGGCCCTTGAGCAAGTCCCATAATCCTCAATTGCTCAGCCTGTATACTGTAACTGTATTGTAAATCACTTTGGATAAATGCGTCTGATAAATGCTGAAAATGTAATGTAAATGTAAATAAAAAGATAAAATTAATATTGAGCAAAATTAAGTTCACCTTATTGGTCCGGCCCTCCACAACAGTCCGAGTTTCTTATGTGGCCCCTTGGAAAATTTAATTGCCCACCCCTGGTTTATGGTATTTAAGCTGGATGGATAGATGGAAGTTAACATGTCAGACATCCCAAGTTGCAAAAACTCATTTTAGGGAGCTAAAAAATAAGCTAAAAACCTCTCGCACACACCAACGGATTATGGGTGATAACAGAACTTTTAGGAGCTGCTAACTGAGCTACTAAACTAACTGTTCATGTCATAAACACATTAATGTGTACTACATAGTGCACCAGATAGTGTACTAGATAATAGATTTATGTTCCCTACATAGTGCACTAGATTGTATATTAAAAAATAATTTATGTTTTTTACTTAGTGCACTAGATAGTGTACTAGATAATAGACTTATGTTTCTTACATAATGCTTTAGGTAGCATATTAGTTAACGGATTTATGTTTCCTACATAGTGCACTAGATAGTATTTTAGATATGAATTTATGTCCCCTACGTAGTGCACTAGATAGTGTATTACATAATTAATTATGTTCCCTACATAGTGCACTAGATTGTATATTCGATCATAGATTTATGTTCCCTACTTAGTGCACGAGACAGTATATTAGACAATTGATTTATGTTCCCTACACAGTGCGCTAGACTGTATATCAGATAACGGATTTAATACGCGATTGTATCAAAAAAGTCTGTGTCGCCTTTGTGCGTGTGTGTGTGTGTGTGTGTGTGTGCGTGTGTCGCACTTGGCCGCTCCAGATTTTATCTGACTTGTGGGAATCAGGGAGCCGCTATGTATATGCGGGAGACTCCCGAAACTTTTTCTGTACTTTATTTTACAAAAAGCCAGAGTGTACAATGAGAGGCGGGAATTATGTTTCTTATTATATAATTGTTTCTCAACAAAAACCCCAGACTTCATTAGTTTATTACATTAAAAAAATTACTTTTTATTCACCTACAAACTGTAGTGGGTTTTCACTGCACATGATGAACTAATAAACACAAAATCATTTATTAGTCATTCATCTCATAAATCATGATACACTGCTCTTCCCTACATGAAAGTAAATACAAAGTATCGATATCTGATCGATATCGGCGATACTGGCCCTGTATTTACTTGGTATCGGATCGATATCAAATTTTGCAGTATCGCACACCACTAATACAGATGTGCTAATGGAGATGTTTTACTGCTAAGCTGCTGTTCAACTCCAGTCCAGTTGGTGGCGCTGGTGCGTCTTAAGTTGTTCTGCCAACCGCCATTAAACATCATAAGAAGAACAAGAAGCTGCTGTGTTTGTACTGTAGAGCCTCATCTGTAAGTAACATATGTATTTAATTATAACCCTTTGTGGTATCTTCAATCATCACATCCAAATATAATATATTTAAGTGTCTTAATTATTAACCAACAAATCTCCAATGAGCAATAAAGTCAAGTCAAGTCAAGTCAACTTTATTTATATAGCGCTTTTTACAATATACATTGTCTCAAAGCAACTTTACAAAATCCAGGACCAACAGATACAAAAACCCCTGTTGAGCAAGCCGAGGGCGACTGTGGCAAGGAAAAACTCCCTGAAAATTACAGGAAGAAACCTTGAGAGGAACCAGACTCAGCAGGGCCCATCCTTCTTGGGTGGTCTGGAGGACTTGCAAACTCTCAGAACCGTAACTTCCTTCTGACCCTCCTTTAACCGCACCACAACAATAACAAAAGGTAACAGTGCCTCCCACAGGTTCAGCTCCACATTACAGGTAAGTATTTTTATGTTTCCTCTACACAATAATACACCCCCCCTCCCTTAAGCAGGAGGTTTACCAACCATGTCTTGCAAGTAGCATAAAACATGCAACACTACACCAAGGTCCCAACAGTTCACCTAACAGTAAAACAAGATTTAACCTTATGCCACAATCGTATTTTCCTTAATGTCTAACTTTGATTGTGGCTTTTTACGTTTCTTTATATTTACGTCACATAGTATTTCAGGTGTGCTGGTAAACGTCTCTCTCTCTTAGAACGTCTCAGTGTCTGAAACTCTTGTGGAAGGTTGCCTTGTATTGGATTGGTAGAAGGCTCTAACACAGTCTCTTCAGTTACAGGGTCTCTTGTTACTGGTGTAGGAATTTCCAGTAAGGTTGAGGGAGTCTGATGTTCCATGGCACCATCCTCTGGTACCTTAGCGTCTTCCTCCAGCATGTCTTCAAGTTCCAGGTGCATAGGCTCTTGGAGTCTAGCTCTTATTTGATCTACATGTCTACGCCAGGTTTGTCCATTTACTGTGACAACTCTGTAAGACACGGGACCCGTGCACGTATGCACAGTGGCCGGAACCCATTTAGACCCATAACTGTAGTTCCGAACCATTACCTCATCTCCTGGTTGGAATGTTCACATTTTAGTGCCTCTATCATGGACTTGTTTTTGTTTCCATTGTTTAAGCTGCACTTTTGCTCTTAGATCTGGTACAAGCAAGTCAAAAGTAGATCTCAACTTTCGCGACATTAATAATTCCGCTGGAGAATGGCCTGTTGTTGTATGTGGAGTGATTCTGTAATTAAACAAGACTCTAGCCAGTTTTGTTTCAATAGTCCCTCCCGCCATTTTCCTTAACCCCTCCTTCAACGTTTGTACAGCTCTTTCGGCTAGTCCATTCGATGAAGGGTGAAAAGGAGCTGATGTTAAATGACGAATGCCATTATGTCTCATAAACTCTGAAAACTCTGCGCTTGTGAAGTTTGTACCATTATCCGTGACCAAACATTCAGGCAGCCCATGTGTACTGAAGCACTCTCTCAGTTTTTCAATAGTGGCTACAGCAGTGGATGAGTTCATGGCATACGCATCTATCCATTTTGAATGTGCGTCCACCAGTACCAAAAACATTTTACCTAGGAAGGGACCTGCATAATCTGCATGCAATCTGGACCATGGTTTCTCGGGCCATTCCCACGGATGTAAAGGAGCACTTGCTGGTGACTTTGCATTCTTTTGGCATTCGACACATGCTCTTACTTCATTTTCAACATCATTGTCCATTCCAGGCCACCACACATATGACCTGGCCAGGCCCTTCATCCTAGACATCCCTGCGTGTGTCCGATGTAACTGCTTCAGAATGACTTTTCTGCCTTGGGGCGGAATCACTACTCTAGCACCCCATAACAGACAACCGTCCCGAACACTCATCTGCAGATGTCTTGTGTGATATGGTCACAATGCTGGATCCGTTGTTGAAGGCCAACCCTTCAAAACATACTCTCGAACTTGCAATAGTGTTGGATCTTTTACTGTCCACTTTTTTACTTGTTCAGCTGTCATTGGTCCAGTATCTACAAAATCCAACATCAACCAACTCAGCCAACTCAGGGCTCTCATCCTTCCCTGGCACTGGCAATCTGCTTAGTGCATCTGCGTTGGCATGTTGTTTTCCTGGTTTGCACTGAATTTTATATTCATAAGCTCTCAACAAAACAGCCCATCTTTGAACACGGGGAGAAACCATCTGTGGAACTTGTTTCTTTTCACTGAAAAGTGTAATTAGTGGCTGATGGTCTGTATATATTGTAAATACTGTACTCGTCCATAGAGGTATTTATGGAACCTTTGAATTCCGAAAATGACAGCAAGACCTTCCTTGTCTAACTGAGAATATCGTCGTTCCGCGGACGTCAATGTGCGGGACATGAACCCCACTGGTCTTTCACTGCCATCCTCCATTTTATGTAATAGCACCGCTCCTACTCCATAAGGCGACGCATCACATGAGAGTATGAGCTCCTTGTCTACAGAATAATGAACAAGCACATCCGCTGACCTAAGCAAAAGCTTGGATTTCTGAAAAGCTTCTTCTTGTGGCTTTAGCCATGACCATGGTATGTCCTTTCTCAGCAGCTGGTACAAGGGATTTAGCAGTGTAGCCAGATTAGGTAGGAACTTACTATAATAGTTTAGCAAACCTAAATATGCTTTCAATTCTGTCACATTAGAAGGTGCAGGCGCTTCCTCCAAGGCCTGGATTTTTGCCTCCATGGGTCACAACCCACGTGCATCTACAACATGACCTAAATACTGAACTTCTGATTCCATAAAAGCACATTTGTTTCTTTTTAAACGCAATCCTGCCTCTTTCAGACGCCTCAGCACTTCTGCTAGATTTCTTAAATGTTCATCATCATTTACTCCAGTGACTAAAATGTCATCCATATAGACTGCTACACTAGGCACACCTTACAGCAAATTTTCCATGGTCCTCTGAAAGATAGCAGGTGCTGAAGAAACTCCAAAAGGCAATCGATTGAAAGTATACAAGCCTTTGTGAGTGTTTATGGTTACCAATTTTTTCGATTCCTCGTCTAAAGTAACTTGTTGATAGGCATGACTCATATCGAGTTTTGAAAATTTCTCTCCTCCTGACAGCACTGCAAACAAATCTTCCACTTTAGGGATTGGATACTGCTCAAGTGATGCTACCTGATTTACAATCATTTTATAATCCCCACACAATCTAATTGTGCCATCCGGCTTTAGTATTGGAACCACGGGAGCGGCCCATTCAGAATACTTGACTGGAGTGATAATATCCTCCTTCAATAGCCTGTCTATTTCTTGCTCTACTTTCACTCTCATAGCATAAGGAACAACACGGGGTCTGTAGAAGCGGGGAGTGGCATTGGCAGCCACATGGACAACAGCCTTGGTACCCCTCAGTGTTCCTAACTCCTCCCGGAACACCTCAGCATGTTGCTGTAGCAATTTTTGCAAGCTTATCTCTTCACTTGTGGTGTATTTCAACTCTTCCAAATTTAACTTTATGTCTTCCAGCCAGCCCCGGCCTAACAGACTTGGCCCTGTACCCTTTACTACTACTAAAGGCAGGGTTTTTATTTGTTTATTGTAAGCAACCTTAACCTGAGCTATCCCAGCTATGCTAATTTGCCCCCCTGTATAAGTCTTTAAGAGTAAGTCTGTGGGTTCTAACTTGGGCTGAGGTTTAGTCTTACAAACTTCCCTGAAGTTTGATTCATTCATGATCGTGACACTACTGCCTGTGTCCAACTCAAAACTTACAGACTGACCCTCAATTTCCATTTCTACTTGGAATGGCTTCACTTTCTTCATGCCTGTGCTTTCCATGCTGTACAATGAAAATGCTTGTTCCTCTGCTTCTGTTGTATCCTCCTCATCACTAACTTTATGAGATCTATATGTTCGGGAATTCCCATGACTCCAGTCCTTTTTTTCTCTTTTGTGCATTTTTACTAGCAGCCTCCACAGCCAGTGCCATCTTCCATGCTTTTTCAAATGTCAAGTTTGTTTCTGATAACAGCCTCCTTTGAATTCGATCATCATTAATGCCACACACTAGCCTGTCTCTTAACATTTGCTCCAAAGTCTCTCCATAATTACAATCTTGTGCCAAACGTCTCAATTCTGCTACATATTCAGTCACTGTCTCTGTGGCTTTTCGTGTACGGGAATCAAACTTAAACCTTTGCACTATTTCGCTGGGTCTTGGATTGAAATGATTTTTTAGGAGACTCACCAGCTCAGCATATGTTTTCTCACTGGGTTTCACTGGACTCAGAAGATTTCTCATTAAACTGTATGTAGGTGCACCTACTACACTTATAAGGATGGCCCGTTTCTTTTCCTCCTCAGTGATGCCGTTTGCAATGAAAAACTGTTCCAAAACTTCGCAGTATTCCTCCCAGATCTGGCTTTTTGAGTCAAACGCTGTTAGATTTCCAATAGTTGCTATATTCTTTTGTTTCTCTCTCTCCCTGTGTTTTTTCTTTCTTTCTTTTTTCTTTTTTGCGTGTTATCCACAGGTCCTATCACTTTAATGTTTCAGCCAAAACTGGTTTGAAGTCCGTTCACCTTGTCGCCAATAAGATGTGGTATCTTCAATCATCACATCCAAATATAATATATTTAAGTGTCTTTATTATTAACCAACAAATCTCCAATGAGCAATAAAGTGACTTGCAAACTCTCAGAACCGTAACTTCCTTCTGACCCTCCTTTAACTGCACCACAACAATAACAAAAGGTAACAGTGCCTCCCACAGGTTCAGCTCCACATTACAGGTAAGTATTTTTATGTTTCCTTTACACAATACTACACCCTTATATTTAATTATAACCACAATTAAAAATAAACCTAGAGTTTATAATAAAACATCACTGTGAGGATTTGAGGAGCTTTAACTCCAGTTTTATTTAAACAAACAAACTATTAGCTGCTCCGCTAACTGTTAGCACCACACATGATTCAGTACTGATGAACCGATTCATTTGAACCGATCCAGCAAAATGAATCAATTGAGCAAAACTAATTGAGTTTCTTCATGATTAAATCTCACAGTTTTATATAAACACGTCATATTTTTATACTTTGTTTATAGTTGAACTTTGTTTACAGTTGAACTTTGTTTAAAGTTGAACTTTGTTTACAGTTGGACTTTGTTTACAGGTGAACTTTGTTTACAGGTGAACTTTGTTTATAGGTGAACTTTGTTTACATTTGGACTTTGTTTATAGTTGAACTTTGTTTATAGGTGAACTTTGTTTACATTTGGACTTTGTTTATAGTTGAACTTTGTTTACATTTGGACTTTGTTTATAGTTGAACTTTGTTTACAGTTGGACTTTGTTTATAGTTGAACTTTGTTTACAGTTGGACTTTGTTTACAGGTGAACTTTGTTTATAGGTGAACTTTGTTTACATTTGGACTTTGTTTACATTTGGACTTTGTTTATAGTTGAACTTTGTTTATAGGTGAACTTTGTTTACATTTGGACTTTGTTTATAGTTGAACTTTGTTTACAGGTGAACTTTGTTTACATGTGAACTTTGTTTATAGTTGAACTTTGTTTACAGGTGAACTTTGTTTACATGTGAACTTTGTTTATAGTTGAACTTTGTTTACAGGTGAACTTTGTTTATAGTTGAACTTTGTTTATAGTTGAACTTTGTTTACAGTTGAACTTTGTTTATAGTTGAACTTTGTTTACAGGTGAACTTTGTTTACATGTGAACTTTGTTTATAGTTGAACTTTGTTTACAGGTGAACTTTGTTTATAGTTGAACTTTGTTTACATGTGAACTTTGTTTATAGTTGAACTTTGTTTACAGGTGAACTTTGTTTATAGTTGAACTTTGTTTACAGGTGAACTTTGTTTATTGTTGAACTTTGTTTACAGGTGAACTTTGTTTATAGTTGAACTTTGTTTATTGTTGAACTTTGTTTACAGGTGAACTTTGTTTATAGTTGAACTTTGTTTATAGCTGAACTTTGTTTACAGGTGAACTTTGTTTATAGTTGAACTTTGTTTATAGGTGAACTTTGTTTACATTTGGACTTTGTTTATAGTTGAACTTTGTTTACATTTGGACTTTGTTTATAGTTGAACTTTGTTTACAGGTGAACTTTGTTTATAGTTGAACTTTGTTTACAGTTGGACTTTGTTTATAGTTGAACTTTGTTTACAGTTGGACTTTGTTTACAGGTGAACTTTGTTTATAGGTGAACTTTGTTTACATTTGGACTTTGTTTATAGTTGAACTTTGTTTATAGGTGAACTTTGTTTACAGTTGGACTTTGTTTATAGTTGAACTTTGTTTACAGTTGGACTTTGTTTACAGGTGAACTTTGTTTATAGGTGAACTTTGTTTACATTTGGACTTTGTTTATAGTTGAACTTTGTTTATAGGTGAACTTTGTTTACAGGTGAACTTTGTTTATAGTTGAACTTTGTTTACAGTTGAACTTTGTTTAAAGTTGAACTTTGTTTACAGTTGGACTTTGTTTACAGGTGAACTTTGTTTACAGGTGAACTTTGTTTATAGGTGAACTTTGTTTACATTTGGACTTTGTTTATAGTTGAACTTTGTTTATAGGTGAACTTTGTTTACATTTGGACTTTGTTTATAGTTGAACTTTGTTTACATTTGGACTTTGTTTATAGTTGAACTTTGTTTATAGGTGAACTTTGTTTACATTTGGACTTTGTTTATAGTTGAACTTTGTTTACAGGTGAACTTTGTTTACATGTGAACTTTGTTTATAGTTGAACTTTGTTTACAGGTGAACTTTGTTTACATGTGAACTTTGTTTATAGTTGAACTTTGTTTACAGGTGAACTTTGTTTATAGTTGAACTTTGTTTATAGTTGAACTTTGTTTACAGTTGAACTTTGTTTATAGTTGAACTTTGTTTACAGGTGAACTTTGTTTACATGTGAACTTTGTTTATAGTTGAACTTTGTTTACAGGTGAACTTTGTTTATAGTTGAACTTTGTTTACATGTGAACTTTGTTTATAGTTGAACTTTGTTTACAGGTGAACTTTGTTTATAGTTGAACTTTGTTTACAGGTGAACTTTGTTTATTGTTGAACTTTGTTTACAGGTGAACTTTGTTTATAGTTGAACTTTGTTTATTGTTGAACTTTGTTTACAGGTGAACTTTGTTTATAGTTGAACTTTGTTTATAGTTGAACTTTGTTTATAGCTGAACTTTGTTTACAGGTGAACTTTGTTTATAGTTGAACTTTGTTTATAGGTGAACTTTGTTTACATTTGGACTTTGTTTATAGTTGAACTTTGTTTACATTTGGACTTTGTTTATAGTTGAACTTTGTTTACAGGTGAACTTTGTTTATAGTTGAACTTTGTTTACAGTTGGACTTTGTTTATAGTTGAACTTTGTTTACAGTTGGACTTTGTTTACAGGTGAACTTTGTTTATAGGTGAACTTTGTTTACATTTGGACTTTGTTTATAGTTGAACTTTGTTTATAGGTGAACTTTGTTTACAGTTGGACTTTGTTTATAGTTGAACTTTGTTTACAGTTGGACTTTGTTTACAGGTGAACTTTGTTTATAGGTGAACTTTGTTTACATTTGGACTTTGTTTATAGTTGAACTTTGTTTATAGGTGAACTTTGTTTACAGGTGAACTTTGTTTATAGTTGAACTTTGTTTACAGTTGAACTTTGTTTATAGTTGAACTTTGTTTACAGTTGGACTTTGTTTACAGGTGAACTTTGTTTATAGGTGAACTTTGTTTACATTTGGACTTTGTTTATAGTTGAACTTTGTTTATAGGTGAACTTTGTTTACATTTGGACTTTGTTTATAGTTGAACTTTGTTTACATTTGGACTTTGTTTATAGTTGAACTTTGTTTACAGGTGAACTTTGTTTACATGTGAACTTTGTTTATAGTTGAACTTTGTTTACAGGTGAACTTTGTTTACATGTGAACTTTGTTTATAGTTGAACTTTGTTTACAGGTGAACTTTGTTTATAGTTGAACTTTGTTTATAGTTGAACTTTGTTTACAGTTGAACTTTGTTTATAGTTGAACTTTGTTTACAGGTGAACTTTGTTTACATGTGAACTTTGTTTATAGTTGAACTTTGTTTACAGGTGAACTTTGTTTATAGTTGAACTTTGTTTACATGTGAACTTTGTTTATAGTTGAACTTTGTTTACAGGTGAACTTTGTTTACAGTTGAACTTTGTTTATAGTTGAACTTTGTTTACAGGTGAACTTTGTTTATTGTTGAACTTTGTTTACAGGTGAACTTTGTTTATAGTTGAACTTTGTTTTATTGTTGAACTTTGTTTACAGGTGAACTTTGTTTATAGTTGAACTTTGTTTATAGCTGAACTTTGTTTACAGGTGAACTTTGTTTATAGTTGAACTTTGTTTATAGGTGAACTTTGTTTATAGCTGAACTTTGTTTATAGTTGAACTTTGTTTATAGTTGAATAGTCTGTCTGTCTATTAGATCTTTAATACTGCAGTCAGCAGAAGAGGGAGACGTCACCACTGTGGATCTACAACATGAAGAATTCCAGAAGAAAATAATACAAAAGGAGGAGGAGGATGATGATGATGATTTCTTCTGTAAGTAAATATAGAGCATGATGACACTTTTCCACCAGACAGTGAGGTACAGTACAGTGTCTGGATTTAAGTTTTAATCTAACTAGGATTTATTTATGATTAGGAACCAAACCCACAACCTTCAGTTTCCCCCAGTTGTTGAGATTCTTCTTCTCATATTGATGAATTTCAGGTGAAGTCACTTTAATCCCTGCAGAACTTGTTGCTTCTGTGGAACTGCTCTTCTCAGAGGACCAAGAGTGTGGAGGTTTCCAGATGAAGCCTGTGAAGAAAGAAGAACCTGAATCGGTTCGTTCCCCCCAACACTGTAGCTGAGAGATACAGGGCTAATGGAGATGTTTTACTGCTAAGCTGCTGTTCAACTCCAGTCCAGTTGGTGACGCTGGTGCGTCTTAAGTTGTTCTGCCAACCGCCATTAAACATCATAAGAAGAACAAGAAGCTGCTGTGTTTGTACTGTAGAGCCTCATCTGTAAGTAAAATATGTATTTAATTATAACCCTTATATTTAATTATAACCACATTCTAATTAATAATAAAACTAGAGTTCATAATAAAACATCACTGTGAGGATTTGAGGAGCTTTAACTCCAGTTTTATTTAAACACACAAACTATTAGCTGCTCCGCTAACTGTTAGCATCACACATGATTCAGTACTGATGAACCGATTCATTGAACCGATGAATCAGTCGATTGTAACGGATTCAGAGTTTATTCATTATTAAATGTAACATTTTGATATAAACGCGTCACATTTTCAGCTTTGTTTACAGTTTGTAATGTTTGATAGAAACAGCGAGTTCTTGTAGCTTTGTTTACAGGTTGTTTTACAGGTTTATAGTAAAAGTTAAAAGTATTAGTACAGCACTGTTATTGGGAGTGGATGAGAAACTAGATGTAAAGAACATCAGACTTAATCATTTCACTTTGGGCCACAAAACCACTTCCACCAAACTCAAAGGGTTGTTTCCCAGACAGGGATTAAGGCTTATAGTCCAGGACTACATTTAGCTTTAAATAGAGAATCTCCATTCAAAATGCTGTGTAGTCTAGGACTAGGCTTAATCCCTGTCTGTGAAACCAACCCAAAAAGTTCTATTAGAAGTCTTTTCTGTCTGATGCTGCTCAGTCCCACAATAGTTTCAACATTTTCACTCTGTTTACAGCCTCACAGCATGAAAAATAAACAGTTAAAACAGTCTGAAAGAGTATTCCTGGATTTCTCTTTAATAGGGAATAAAGTACATTTGTCTATCTGTCTGTCTGCCTGTCAGATCTTTTAATGATGCAGTCAGCAGAAGAGGGACACGTCACCCCCATAGATCTACAAAATGAAGGATTCCAAGAGAAACTAATAAAAAAGGAGGAGGAAGAAGATGGAAGTTACTTCTGTAAGTAAATGTGGAGCAATTTGCCATGTTAGTACAGTACAGTGTGGTTAGTATAGTAGAAATAATAAGAGAATGTGGATAGTGGGATTAGAACCTGTACTGTACCGTACTGTCCCGTGTAGAAGTGCTGATACTTCCAGTCTGGATTAAATCTAAGTAGTATTTATTTGTGGTAACTAAACCCACAACCTTCAGTTTCCTCCAGTTGTTGAGTTTCTTCTTCACATATTGATGAATTTCAGGTGAAGGATCTTTAATCCCTGTGGAACACGTCACCTCTGAGGAACACCTCACCCCAGAGGACCAACAGTGTGGAGGTTTCCAGATGAAGCCTGTGAAGAAGGAAGAACCTGAAGATAAAGATGAACTCAGTAAGATATTTTTTATCTTGAGTAAAATAAGATTTGGATTGAATAGAATCAGAGGAACCTGGGATGAAGCATCATACAGTGAAAGCTTGTATTGTGCTCATGCACATCAGTGTGAGCAGGAAATGATGAATGCAGGATGAATCACGTTACAGGACTTTAGCATCAGATCTCAGTTTAACAATTACTAACAGTATTTATTATTTATAATGTTATAAATGTATTTATTATTTATAATGTTATAAATGTATTTATTATTTATAATGTTATAAATGTATATGATTATTTATAATGTTATAAATGTATTTGATTATTTATAATGTTATAAATGTATTTGATTATTTATAATGTTATAAATGTATTTGATTATTATAATGTTATAAATGTATTTGATTATTTATAATGTTATAAATGTATATTATTATTTATAATGTTATAAATGTATTTGATGATTTATAATGTTATAAATGTATTTATTATTTTTAATGTTATAAATGTATTTGATTGTTTAAAATGTTATTAATGTATTTATTATTTATAATGTTATAAATGTATTTATTATTTATAATGTTATAAATGTATTTGATTATTTATAATGTTATTTATGTATTTGATTACTTATAATGTTATAAATGTGTTTGATTATTTATGATGTTATAAATGTATTTGATTATTTATAATGTTATAAATGTATTTGATTATTTATAATGTTATAAATGTATTTGATTATTTATAATGTTATAAATGTTTTTGATTATTTATAATGTTATAAATGTATTTGATTATTTATAATGTTATAAATGTATATGATTATTTATAATGTTATAAATGTATTTGATTATTTATAATGTTATAAATGTATATTATTATTTATAATGTTATAAATGTATTTGATTATTTATAATGTTATAAATGTATATTATTATTTATAATGTTATAAATGTATTTGATTATTTATAATGTTATATATGTATATGATTATTTATAATGTTATAAATGTATTTATTATTTATAATGTTATAAATGTATTTGATTATTTATAATGTTATAAATGTATATGATTATTTATAATGTTATAAATGTATTTGATTATTTATAATGTTATAAATGTATATTATTATTTATAATGTTATAAATGTATTTGATTATTTATAATGTTATAAATGTATATTATTATTTATAATGTTATTAATGTATTTGATTATTTATAATGTTATACATGTATATGATTATTTATAATGTTATGAATGTATTTGATTATTTGTAATGTTATAAGTGTATTTGATAATTTATAATGTTATAAATGTATTTGATAATTTATAATGTTATAAATGTATTTGATTATTTATAATGTTATAAATGTATTTAATTATTTATAATGTTATAAATGTATTTGATTATTTATAATGTTATAAATGTATATGATTATTTATAATGGTATAAATGTATTTGATTATTTATAATGGTATAAATGTATTTGAATATTTATAATGTTATGAATGTATTTGATTATTTATAATGTTATAAATGTATATGATTATTTATAATGTTATAAATGTATTTATTTTTTGTAATGTTATAAATGTATTTGATTATTTACAATGTTATGAATGTATTTGATTATTTATAATGTTATAAATGTATATGATTATTTATAATGTTATAAATGTATATTATTATTTATAATGTTATAAATGTATTTATAATGTTATAAATGTATTTAATTATTTATAATGTTATAAATGTATTTAATTATTTATAATGTTATAAATGTATTTGATTATTTATAATGTTATAAATGTATTTGATTATTTATAATGTTATAAATGTATTTGATTATTTATAATGTTATAAATGTATTTGATTATTTATAATGTCATAAATGTATTTGATTATTTATAATGTTATAAATGTTTTTGATTATTTATAATGTAATAAATGTATTTGATTATTTATAATGTTATAAATGTATATGATTATTTATAATGTTATAAATGTATTTGATTATTTATAATGTTATAAATGTATATTATTATTTATAATGTTTTAAATGTATTTGATTATTTATAATGTTATACATGTATATGATTATTTCTAATGTTATAAATGTATTTGATTATTTATAATGTTATAAATGTATTTGATTATTTCTAATGTTATAAATGTATTTGATTATTTATAATGTTATAAATGTATATTATTATTTATAATGTTATAAATGTATTTGATTATTTATAATGTTATACATGTATATGATTATTTATAATGTTATGAATGTATTTGATTATTTATAATGTTATAAATGTATATGATTATTTATAATGGTATAAATGTATATTATTATTTATAATGTTATAAATGTATTTATTTTTTGTAATGTTATAAATGTATTTGATTATTTATGTTATAAATGTATATGATTATTTATAATGGTATAAATGTATTTGATTATTTATAATGGTATAATTGTATTTGATTATTTATAATGTTATAAATGTATTTGATTATTTATAATGTTATGAATGTATTTGATTATTTATAATGTTATAAATGTATATGATTATTTATAATGTTATAAATGTATTTGATTATTTATAATGTTATAAATGTATATGATTATTTATAATGTTATAAATGTATATTATTATTTATAATGTTATAAATGTATTTATAATGTTATAAATGTATTTAATTATTTATAATGTTATAAATGTATTTGATTATTTATAATGTTATAAATGTATTTGATTATTTATAATGTTATAAATGTATTTGATTATTTATAATGTTATAAATGTATTTGATTATTTATAATGTTATAAATGTATTTGATTATTTATAATGTTATAAATGTATTTGATTATTTATAATGGTATAAATGTATATTATTATTTATAATGTTATAAATGTTTTTGATTATTTATAATGTTATAAATGTATTTGATTATTTATAATGTTATAAATGTATATTATTATTTATAATGTTTTAAATGTATTTGATTATTTATAATGTTATACATGTATATGATTATTTATAATGTTATAAATGTATTTGATTATTTATAATGTTATAAATGTATTTGATTATTTCTAATGTTATAAATGTATTTGATTATTTATAATGTTATAAATGTATATTATTATTTATAATGTTATAAATGTATTTGATTATTTATAATGTTATAAATGTATTTGATTATTTATAATGTTATGAATGTATTTGATTATTTATAATGTTATGAATGTATATGATTATTTATAATGTTATAAATGTATATTATTGTTTATAATGTTATAAATGTATTTGATTATTTATAATGTTATAAATGTATTTGATTATTTATAATGTTATAAATGTATTTGATTATTTATAATGTTATAAATGTATTTGATTATTTATAATGTTATAAATGTATTTGATTATTTTTAATGTTATAAATGTATTTGATTATTTATAATGTTATAAATGTATTTGATTATTTATAATGTTATAAATGTATTTGATTATTTATAATGTTATAAATGTATTTATTATTTATAATGTTATAAATGTATTTGATTATTTATAATGTTATAAATGTATTTGATTATTTATAATGATATAACTGTATTTGATTATTTTTAATGTTATAAATGTATTTGATTATTTATAATGTTATAAATGTATTTGATTATTTATAATGTTATAAATGTATATTATTATTTATAATGTTATAAATGTATTTGATTATTTATAATGTTATAAATGTATTTATTATTTATAATGTTATAAATGTATTTATTATTTATAATGTTATAAATGTATTTATTATTCATAATGTTATAAATGTATTTGATTATTTATAATGTTATAAATGTATTTGATTATTTATAATGTTATAAATGTATTTGATTATTTATAATGTTATAAATGTATTTGATTATTTATAATGTTATAAATGTATTTGATTATTTTCTGCTTCAGAACTGAACAAGGATTTCTGCTGCTCCTCGTGTCCATGTTCCTCTACAACCCAAAATCACCTCCACAATCACATCAAGAGCTGCAACCATGATAAATATGAGACTCTGGTGAAGATTAAGACTGAACATGAGGATCTGACGCCCACCAGAAGCTCCAGTAATCAGCAAACGTCCTCTGGTACTGTCAGCATTAACACCTCTCTCAGTCCCACACAGGAAGAAGGAAACGTCTGCTCACAGTGTGGGAAGAGCTTCAGGTACCCGAGTGCTTTCAAAATACACCAGCGCATTCACACAGGAGAGAAACCGTATCAGTGCTCACAGTGTGGGAAGAGCTTCAGTACCCAGGGTGCTCTCAAAACCCACCAGCGCATTCACACTGGAGAGAAACCGTACCAGTGCTCACAGTGTGGGAAGAGTTTTAATCAACATAGTTATCTTAAAATACACCAGCACATTCACACTGGAGAAAAAACGTATCAGTGCTCACAGTGTGGGAAGAGCTTCAGGACTCAGAGTGCTCTCAAAACCCATCAGCGCATTCACACTGGAGAGAAACCGTATCAGTGCTCACAGTGTGGGAGAAGTTTTAATCAACATAGTTATCTTAAAATACACCAGCACATTCACACTGGAGAAAAAACGTATCAGTGCTCACAGTGTAAGAAGAGTTTTATTACACAGTGTCATCTCAAAACGAACCAGCGCTTTCACAGTGGAGAGAAACCGTATCAGTGCTCACAGTGTGGAAAGGGTTTTAATACAAAGAGTGATCTGAAAAAACACCAGCGCATTCACACTGAAGTTAAACCATATCGGTGCTCACAGTGTGGAAAAAGTTTTAATCAACACAGCAATCTCAAAAGACACCAGCACATTCACACTGGAGAGAAACCGTATCAGTGCTCACAGTGTGGAAAGAGTTTTAATAGACAGAGTGCTCTCAAAAAACACCAGCGCATTCACACTGGAGAGAAACCATATCAGTGCTCACAGTGTGGGAAGAGTTTTAATCAACAGAGTCATCTCAAAACACACCAGCGCATTCACACTGGAGAGAAACCGTATCAGTGCTCACAGTGTGGGAAGAGTTTTATAACACAGAGTAATCTCAAAACTCACCAGCGCATTCACACTGGAGAGAAACCGCATCAGTGCTCACAGTCTGGAAAGAGTTTTAATGTACAGAGTAATCTCAAAATAAACCAGCGCATTCACACTGGAGAAAACCATTATCTGCATCCGGAATCAGATACTAACAGAGTCTGTACTAGATTGGAGGAAGTACGCAGCACTTTCAGTACAGAAGTAACAACAACCAATAACAACAATCAGATACTAACAGATACAATCAGATACTAACAGAGTCTGTACTAGATTGGAGGAAGTACGCAGCGCTTTCAGTACAGAAGTAACAACACCCAGTAACAACAATACTACGTCTGCCATCTTACCAACGTCAAGTGATGACGTAATATCGCCATGGTTACAGACCCCCATAGTTACAGACAAGCCCCACTTGACAAATTTTTGGATATTTATCGTCTTTTTGCGCTAATCATAACGTTATTTAGGGTTGTACACGATAATAACATTTTTATTTTGTTTATCTTACTTGCACCTCTGTAAACAGAGGACTCCTCCTTCTCCCCAATTTCTTGTTTTTTCTTCCGCTTCGCAGCTACAGTCGCATTATGGGATACATTATGGGTTGCATACTCGAACATGGCTGCCCAAGAAGTTCTTGCGTACCTTTTTATGTATACTGAATATTCAGACATACTAACCGCTCTCGCGTACTATTGAGTATGGAAGTATTCTGGATGCAGCTCTCATCAGTGCTCAGTGTGGGAGGAGTTTTAATCAACAGAGTTTGTGCTGTTAATTCAGTTCATGTGGTAAATGTTTACTCTTTGTTTAAGAGTCGTTTGGTAACTGATGATGATTCATAGTAGCGGTTCGCTAAGTGAAGCGATTCATGCAGGAGAATGTAGTGGAGCCTTGTGAAGTTCGTTTCATGCCTGTGGATGCATTGTGGGTATGTTTATTTGTTAATAGACGTTTTAATTGATGTTTATTAAGAGTATTAGTTGATTATGTATTACATGCTTGAATCAGGTTAGCTCATGATGCATTAAGTTACATGAATTTGCACATGTTGGCTTATTAGTATTGATATGCAGAACTTGGAATAATATGCATATGGACTTTAAACTTAAATATCATTTGATATTCATGTCTTGATGTGCTGAAGTTTATAAACGTGTTGTTTTTACTTCTTGTAGTTTTACCCTACTTCCAGTTTGCCATTAAACAGAGTTGAACTAAACATCTTCTACAGCGTGGTGATTGGTGGAGGAGTTATCTATCTGCCAGTTTATGCAGGGCGTATAAAGGTGGCAGAATAGAGTTAATACACCTGCACATTCACACTGGAGAGAAATTGACTCAGATTATCAGATTGTAAAAGGTCTAAGAAAGAAAGAACAGAGTTAGAGAAGCATGTTGGAGAACTAAACATGACATTAGAGGAACTGCTTGGAAGAACATCTAGGACTGACTGTAATCCTCTCTGAAGGACTACAGTCCACTGTTCAACTCCAAACATGCCATTATTTCAATTTGCCAAACTTAATGACCCTTCTGTAAATGGTTTAATGTGCACACTGCTGCTACTGGCTTGTTTTTCTTTTCTACAATGTAAGTTCACACCTTCAGGTTCATGTTATTTGAGGTCTGTGTTTTGTTCATTCATATGAATGCTGTGTACTTTGGTCAGTGGAAGTAGTTTTATAGCTTTATAAAAACATTGTACTTACTTATTATTTCCATTCTTGCAGGAGTGTGGGTTTACCTTCCACTTCAATAGTGAGGCGTGTCCAGCCCTGCTACACAAACTGTCATTTTTATTCCTGTTAAAGACTTTAGCTTAGTTAAAGCAAATAAAGACACATTTAAAATCTTCATCTTTTATTACAGGTTTAAAGTTGCATAAAACAAATGTTTGTACAAATAATATAAAACCAAAGTACAAAATAAACATTTCACTTATTTTAATTAATTTTTATTTCTAGCACCACTAGATAACGACGATGTCTGTACAACATGTTGAACTTCACTTTAAAAGTCAGTTGAATGTGTTTTACTGTAGTAAGAATGAAAGTATGAGCTGATCTTTGTCTCATTGTGTAGCTTTGATGAAGAAAAAGCCACTGGGTCAGTGTGTAACAGGAGGTTTGGAGTGAAGGTGGGTGTGTGTGGATAAAAGCTTTCAGCACCTGGTATTCCCAGGCGGTCTCCCATCCAAGTACTAACCAGACCCGACCCTGCTTAGCTTCCGAGATCAGGTGTTCTCAGCGTGGTGTGGCCATAAGTGAGAGACGCTGTAAACAAGCTGCTTCTTATAGACGTCCGTCGTTCAGCCTTTCTCAGTTTAGAAAGTCCTGATGCACAGCACATGCTCACCTGACTCTCTCTCAACCATGCTACCTTTAATCATTAAAGTGGGTGTGGCCCATACAGGGATCGAACCCGCGACCTTGGCGTTATTAGCACCACACTCTAACCAACTGAGCTAACCAGCCAGTTCATCTACTCTCTTTAGATCTTTGTACATAATTCTACACTAACTCCATTCAACCAGCTGCATGGCAGCACAAAAGCTATTTGAGATTCTGCACACTTTCAGTGAAGATCTGCAGAATTAAGTTGCTCCTAAACTGAATTTGGTTGTTATTGCACCAGAAATGCAGCAGTTTCATGTTATTTTAATGATCCAAGATCTCAGTCCTACTTCAGACATCTTTGTTATTTCTTATGTTCAGACTTTCTTAATACACATCTAAGAGGTTTTGTAGGTTCTTATATGTGTGAACTATCTAAACTATATATATAATACTAATACTATATACTAAGTTCTTGACTGAGCTTAATGCTGCCAACAAGTGACTGGACCAGATATGACTCAGGTCCAGGTTCTAGGATTTGTTCGTGTAGGTTTTAGGAAGTTGAGCTACTGTTAATATTTCTACCCCATTGAACTGTTTTGTATATTAAACTGTAAAGAAATGATTTACCCTCTTTAACGCTTCACAACTGTATTACTGTAAAACAGGGTTTAGATGCGCAGTAAAAATGACAATAACGTGACCGCGGTCAGACCCTAATTTTTAATTCTGGGTGAGACTTTGGACCTAAAAATACTACAAAAAACAAAAACACCATTGATTGGACACGATTGGGGATCGCAGACACCTGCTTATACGAGGTCCCACAGTACATAGTGGCCATGAGGTGAAAGGAATCGTCTGCAGACCTCGGAGGCATAGATCTGGGCAAGGGTACGGACACCAACATCCATAAATGGAAGAAGTCTGGCCTGGCTGAGAGGTGAGCAGGAACCTCTGGCATATCCTGGTGGAGACGTGAGAACCTTCCAGAAGATCGACCATCCAGGCAACACGTCCAAAAGGCACCTAGAGGACTCTCTGGAGGAGACCAGGCATCTGCCACCCCTACGGCCAATCTGAGCCATCGAGGAAGACGGGCCAAAATGCACCTCGAGGTCTCTCAGACCAGAAGAAACGAGTCACGTCTGGAGGAGACCAGGCACCCGGCTAATGCCACACCTACTGTGAAGCATGGTGGTGGCAGTCCCGATAGAGGGGAAGATGAATGCAGCTGATTCATCCTGCAGTGCTTATATACTTTATTTTAAACAGCGACTTTACAGAACGAGCATAGACGCCCTGGTGCTCGGGCTGGTGAGGGGCAGGTCGGTGCCGTGCAGCTCGGGCGGGTGGTCGTACGGAGCAGTTGGCGCCACAGTCGATGTAGTGATACGCTTCCAGGGTGTTCTGAGCACTGCGCACCACGCACGATGTTTTCACTGAGGTCCTGTAGACCCCACAGCCAATTACCCCTCAACCCTAATTACCCCAGATAAACTTACTGCATGAAGACCACTGTGTTATGAACCTTAATGCTGGCCATGGTGCAGAAAGCACTGAAACACACACACACACATAATACACACCTTATACAGACGTCTTATACACACACCTTATACACACACATTATACTTACACACCTTATATACACACACCTTATACACACACATTATACTTACACACCTTATACTAAAGCAATAAGCCACGAGAGGCCGTACGTTACTGTGATTTTAGCACGGGGATGACGTTTCTAAAACTTCTTTCCCCGTGCTAAAATCATAACAGTAATGCACGGTCTCGAGTGGCTTATTGCTTTTATAAAACGGCGGTCAACATAAAATATAATAAATACAACAATGTTTAATCATAAATTTATTTATTGTGTATAAACTTACAATAAAGCATTCTTCCGTGACGCAAGGTAATCCGATTAACAGTGTTGCTAGGCAACGTGAGGGCGAAAATAACATTAACTTTCTCTATTCAGTGGCGTATTAATATGGAATGATGTGAGGTGGTCCTAGGTGTGCGTTTATCGCGGATTTTACAACGGCTTCGAACGCGGCTCAGCCAATCAGATTTTAGGACCGGAACTATCCGTTTTATAAACACACATAATACACACACATAATACACATACCTTATAAACACACCTTATATACACACATTATACTTATACACCTTATACACACACCTTATATACACACGTAATACACATACCTTATACACACACCTTATATGGGTCAAAGACGAGACGTAACTTTTTAGTGTCCCCACTTGATAAATAATATACAATTATATTAATATAAGTGGATATACAGTGTAAGTGAGTACACCCCTCACATTTCTGCAGATATTTAAGTATATCTTTTCATGGGACAACACTGACAAAATGACACTTTGACACAATGAAAAGTAGTCTGTGTGCAGCTTATATAACAGTGTAAATTTATTCTTCCCTCAAAATAACTCAATATATAGCCATTAATGTCTAAACCACCGGCAACAAAAGTGAGTACACCCCTTAGTGAAAGTTCCTGAAGTGTCAATATTTTGTGTGGCCACCATTATTTCCCAGAACTGCCTTAACTCTCCTGGGCATGGAGTTTACCAGAGCTTCACAGGTTGCCACTGGAATGCTTTTCCACTCCTCCATGATGACATCACGGAGCTGGCGGATATTCGAGACTTTGCGCTCCTCCACCTTCCGCTTGAGGATGCCCCAAAGATGTTCTATTGGGTTTAGGTCTGGAGACATGCTTGGCCAGTCCATCACCTTTACCCTCAGCCTCTTCAATAAAGCAGTGGTCGTCTTAGAGGTGTGTTTGGGGTCATTATCATGCTGGAACACTGCCCTGCGACCCAGTTTCCGGAGGGAGGGGATCATGCTCTGCTTCAGTATTTCACAGTACATATTGGAGTTCATGTGTCCCTCAATGAAATGTAACTTCCCAACACCTGCTGTACTCATGCAGCCCCAGACCATGGCATTCCCACCACCATGCTTGACTGTAGGCATGACACACTTATCTTTGTACTCCTCACCTGATTGCCGCCACACATGCTTGAGACCATCTGAACCAAACAAATTAATCTTGGTCTCATCAGACCATAGGACATGGTTCCAGTAATCCATGTCCTTTGTTGACATGTCTTCAGCAAACTGTTTGCGGGCTTTCTTGTGTAGAGACTTCAGAAGAGGCCTCCTTCTGGGGTGACAGCCATGCAGACCAATTTGATGTAGTGTGCGGCGTATGGTCTGAGCACTGACAGGCTGACCCCCCACCTTTTCAATCTCTGCAGCAATGCTGACAGCACTCCTGCGCCTATCTTTCAAAGACAGCAGTTGGATGTGACGCTGAGCACGTGCACTCAGCTTCTTTGGACGACCAACGCGAGGTCTGTTCTGAGTGGACCCTGCTCTTTTAAAACGCTGGATGATCTTGGCCACTGTGCTGCAGCTCAGTTTCAGGGTGTTGGCAATCTTCTTGTAGCCTTGGCCATCTTCATGTAGCGCAACAATTCGTCTTTTAAGATCCTCAGAGAGTTCTTTGCCACGAGGTGCCATGTTGGAACTTTCAGTGACCAGTATGAGAGAGTGTGAGAGCTGTACTACTAAATTGAACACACCTGCTCCCTATGCACACCTGAGACCTAGTAACACTAACGAGTCACATGACATTTTGGAGGGAAAATGACAAGCAGTGCTCAATTTGGACATTTAGGGGTGTAGTCTCTTAGGGGTGTACTCACTTTTGTTGCCGGTGGTTTAGACATTAATGGCTGTATATTGAGTTATTTTGATGGAAGAATAAATTTACACTGTTATATAAGCTGCACACAGACTACTTTTCATTGTGTCAAAGTGTCATTTTGTCAGTGTTGTCCCATGAAAAGATATACTTAAATATCTGCAGAAATGTGAGGGGTGTACTCACTTTTGTGATACACTGTATATCCTATTACAGGACATGCTCTTATTCAGACACTAGTTTGTTTCTTCTCGTTTTGTCACACAAGATAAAGTTTTGGTGCAGATACAAATAAACAATAAGTAGTCTGTGTTATTATTTAAGGTTACTCATCTCAGCTGCACTACCATTTACTTTCAAGAATAGTGTTATTCATGGTGATCTCTCTTGTTCATTTAAACTTCATCCATGTGATTTTAAAATTAACAAACAGTATGTAGAACAAGTTTAACCTATAGATCAGTCCATTACACTAACAACACAGGGGGGAACAGATTTACCTGGAGGCCTGAGAAACATGGTTCCCTACATGTACAGTGGTGTTCAAAAAAATAGCAGTCCAACACCATTAACCTGATAAATCACTGTTTTTAGTAGAAATGCTATTTCTACATAGCAAATAATTTACTTGAAAGTGTAGTAGAGTAATGAAAACAAAACAAACCCAACAATTAGGACATGCATGCCGCTCATTCTGAGTTATTGAAGCATTGATTGAAAGGGGCTTGTTCAAAATAATAGCAGTGAGGAGTTCAATTGGTGAAGTCATGCATTCTGCAGAAGAGCGGGTGTCAATTTTGGCCCTTATTTAATGTAGGAGGGTGGCAAATGTTGCACAGGTTGGTTATAGCACATTTCCTTATGAAATACTGGGTAAAATGGGTTGTTCCAAACATTGTTTTGATGAACAGCGTACTTTGATTAAAAAGTTAATAGTAGAGGGAAAAACATACAGAGAAGTGCAGCAAATTATTGGCTGCTCAGCTAAAATGATCTCAAATGCCTTGAAGTGACAACCAAAACCTGAAAGATGCGCAAGGAAGCGTGGAACTACTGTTCGAAAGGATAGAATAGCCAAAATGGCAAATACTCAGCCAATGATCACCTCCAGAAAGATCATGGAACATCTGAAGTTACCAGTGAGTACAGAAGATGATTAAGTGAAGCCAATTTACCAGCAAGAACTCCTTGTAAAGTCAAGATAAAGACGTGTCCTGAATGGGTTAACATTTGCCAAAAACACATTGACTGGGCCAAAGAGAAATGGCTCAACATTTGTGGACTGGTGAAAGCAAAATTGTTCTTTTTGGGTCTAGTGGCCGTAGACAGTATGTCAGACGACCCCTGAGCACTGAATTCAAGCCAAAGTTCACTGTGAAGACAGTAAAGCATGGTGGTACAAAATGATGATATGGGGATGTTTCTCATACCGTGGTGTTACACCTATTTATCACATACGAGGGATCATGGATCAGTTTAAATATATCAGAATACTTGAGGAGATCATGTTGCCCTATGTCGCAGAAGAAATGAACTTAAAATAGGTGTTTCAACATGACAATGACCCAAAACATCTTGGTTACAGACAAACAAGATTGAGGTAATAGAGTGGCCAGCACAATCCCCTGACTTCAATCCCATAGAGAACTTGTGCGCTGATATCTGAAGTGCATTTTTTTGAGGCAAAACCCAAAATTGCAGAAGAACTGTGGAATGTAGTTTAATCATCCTGGACTGGAATACCTGTTCAGAGGTGCCAGAAGTTGATCGACTCCATGCAACACAGATCTCAGAAACAATTGTTTTGCCACTAAATATTAGTTCAGTAATTTAAAGTAAAGTGAAACCTCAAACTTTTTTTTCAGTTTATAGATAATTTTTTTGAGTTTTTAATGAAAAATGCTGGCACTGCTATTTTTTTGAACAGCCTAATATTCATTTTTCTTAACTTTCTGTGACAAATCAAGTGCGCATGTGCGCATGCCCAGATGTCCAGACTGACATGATGTCTGACATGATGTGTGTAGAAGAGAGGTTTGTGCAGAACAGGCAGAATAAAAGGTTATAAAGTCATCTGTCTGATGTAATATTGATGTAATGTAATATTTGTCCTGTCTGCATGAGGTTATTTGTATTTTTGTAATATTATAAATATGTAAATCTGTGCTGTATTCTTTTTTTATTGGAATATTGTTAATCATCTATTTTTTTTTAGATGTAAATAATGTCTTTTTGACATGTTTTTCATGTCATGTAATTAACTTACCCCCACACACATACATTTACACCCTTCATTTACATACCTACTTTAAATAATACATAAATATTGTATACATTATTATTGTCTTGATATTTGTATATTGTCATTTACCTATATGACCATAGTTAAACTGTCAATTACTGTAAACATCAAACATTAGAAGAGGTGACTATGAACTATTCCTAGTTGAACTTTAAACTGTAAGTTGACTGAATTTCACAATTCAACAATATCATGTTTACAGTTGAACTGTAAACTTCACAGTCAACATTATTAAACACCAGAGGAGGTGGCCATGAACTTCATGGTAACATGAGAGTTCACAGTTGTACTTATGGTCAAACTGTAAAAATGACAGTAGAACAGTGGCGGCTGCTGGTCTTTCAAAGAGGGGAAGCTCATTGTCGGTTTACATCATAAAATTTGTCAATTTATTTGTATATAAATCCTCTGTTCCTTTTCAAGAAAATGGCATGAAATGGGTTGCAGTTTGTCTTCTGACTTCACTCGCAAAATCCGCGATGGGACTGAAGCTCTCAGTGATAGCTGTCAATCAAAACGGGATTCAGCCTTTTGACTGATCCTCCAATCATCTTGCAGAAGCTCAGCGTCCAGACCCGCCCACAGCTCATTCACCGCCAGAGACGCTCAGTGTCCGGGGGCGGGACAAAATCGTAGCATTTATCCAATGAGCGGCGATGAAAAAAAAGCTCAGCGTCCAGACCCGCCCACAGCTCCATTCACCCCCAGAGACGCTCAGCTTCTGCGGGCAAATGCATTGACGCTCCGGGAATGTATGAGAAGTTCGAGTCAGTCGATTTGTGATAAGTAGCTGATTCTGAACGAACTCGTCTTCAAGATGAACGTGTTCTAACGCATTTGTAGTCAATAAAATGTTACACAACTGTACATATTTGACCATTTAATTTTTGACATTTTAGGGGAAGCTGAGCTTCCCTTGCAGTCTTAGAGAAATCGCCAACTGCAGTAGAACTATGAACTATTATGGTTCAACTGTAAACTTAACAGTTTTACTGTAAACTTCACAGTCAATATTATTAAACACTGAAAAGGTTACCATGAACTTCATGGTAACATGAGAGTTCACAGTTGTACTCATGGTCAAACTGTAAAAATGACAGTAGAACTGTGAACTATTATGGTTCAACTGTAAACTTAACAGTTTTACTGTAAACTTCACAGTCAATATTATTAAACACTGAAAAGGTTAGAATGAACTTCATAGTGACATGAGAGTTCACAGTTGTACTCATGGTCAAACTGTAAAAATGACAGTAGAACTGTGAACTTTTATGGTTCAACTGTAAACTTAACAGTTTTACTGTAAAACTTCACAGTACATTTTTTCCTGGGTTTCTCTTTGGCTTTATTTACTCAGCAAATCTTGAATATTTACGCCAATTAATTTTGCAATGACACGGTTCCAAGGTGTAATGGTTAGCACTCTGGACTCTGAATCCAGCGGTCCGAGTTCAAATCTCAGTGGGATCTGAGATGTTAAAGTCTAAAGTTGCGTGCGTGTGTGCGTGTATTTTTCTTTTTGGCTTTATTTACTCAGCAAATGACAAGTTTCATTTGGGAGCCGGTGTGAGTTCCAAGGTTTAGAAACTTTAGCAGTATCAGGATGGTAGCATTCAGCGCATGTGCAGTACAACAGAGCGCTTGTGGGGTGTAGACCACGATTACTTGTGCTAGTGTCAACCAAGCAGATCACCATTCAGGAAGGTATATCAGTGCCAAAATATGAGCCAGTTTGTTCAGTAAAACTTTATAAGTCAACAGCAGCGAATAAACTTAAGAGTCACCTTAGATTACATGTTAACTTCCATCTATCCATCCAGCTTCAATACCATAAACACTACATACAAAACATGTGGAGCTATTCTTACTACAGTAAAACACACTGAACTGACTTTTAAAGTGAAGTTCAAAATGTTGTACATAGATCGTTCCCATCTAGTGGTGCTAGATAAATTACAGCTTGTTGCTTGGGTACAGATTTGTGACATTATTATTAAATTGTTGTTGTTGTGTTTGTTGTTATTTTTTAACTGTTCATGTTTTTAAGTGTAAAACCATAAACAGCACCGTCAATAAATAAATGAATCTTGTGCTTCCAACTGAGATTTTTGTCTGAAATCTGACGAGCTTGATTAGTTTGTAATATGTGTTAAGATGATGAATGAACCTAAACACTTGCTTTTAAATTTTAAGTTTTCATTTATTTATTTTAGTTTCAATACAACGTGACACCGGCAAGATAAAGAAAGCAAAAATAAAGTGTCCCAAGTGTTTTTGTAACGTGTTGTAGACCTGCAATGGCGACTATTTTTGGTATACAGGAAAGAAAACGCAGAATGCAGGTGAAAATGTGTTATTTGGCAACCAGCACTGTAAACATTGGACAGAACACGTGATGGATTATTTTAACTTGTTGGGTTGTGCAGTTTAACCATTGTGCTGGATTAAATACATTTAAGAAAATACAGCATTAAAGCATAATCTTAATAAAATAGGCTACAATTTAACACTATAATACAATACAATACAGTGACAGTAAGTCTGTGTGTGTTTCTGTTGTTTATTCTGAATTGTGTTTGTGTGTAAACTGTGAATTAGTTCTTAATCTGGTCGTGATGTTAGTGAATTAAACCTACATCTCTCTGATGGTCTGATCGATGAGCTGTCTGTTCTGACATGCTGCTTAAGCCCGGCTAGCTCAGTCGGTAGAGCATGAGACTCTTAATCTCAGGGTCGTGGGTTCGAGCCCCATGTTGGGCGAGTATCTTCATATAACATCTACTGAAACCAAAAGGACGTTCTTCCACTTTGTACAGTCGGTCTCTGGTGACTTATCAGGAGGATGTTTGTGCTTGTAGGACTGTTGTTCGTGCTTGTAGGACTGTTGTTTACTGGATGTTTTCAGTTACTTATTTCCACTATTCTGTGGGACTACATGTTGTTGTTTCTCATATTCATTTCATCAACAGGCAGGTTTTGCAATAAAAGACACTCGTCCCTAGGTGGGCTCGAACCACCAACCTTTCGGTTAACAGCCGAACGCGCTAACCGATTGCTCCACAGAGACACACGCACAGCTTTTTCATTGGACGTTACACACGGGTCACATGACTTGCTAACTTTTACAGCAGGGCAGTTAAGTTTGGCAAATTAAAATAATGGCATGTTTCTGACCTTAATGAGAGGGGCAGTAAAAAGATCTCACACTTGTCAGAGACAACGTTTGAAGCCCAGGTCAATAGGACCTGCTAGTTAAAGAAGGATCACTTGTTTGTTAGTTTAAGTACAAAGGTGGGTGTGGCCAGTACAGGGATCAAACCCACGACCTTGGCGTTATTAGGTCCACGCTCTAACCAACTGAGCTAACCGGTCTATGTCCAGGAGCAGGGCATATACCAACATACCCGATTCTACACTGCCAGCCCTTCAGTTAAGGACCTGCCACATGGAAACGATGGAGAGCTTTACTGTTGGTCTCAAGTTCATCTCGGCTGTAGGAGAGGAGACTTAATGAATGAATTCAGTTTAAATGAAGGGTCATGGTATGGGGGTGTGTCAGTACAAGTACCAGGGTGTGTCATGATATGGGGTGTGTCAGTACCAGTACCAGGGTGTGTCATGGTATGGGGTGTGTCAGTACCAGTACCAGGGTGTGTCATGGTATGGGGTGTGTCAGTACCAGTACCAGGGTGTGTCATGGTATGGGGTGTGTCAGTACCAGTACCAGGGTGTGTCATGGTATGGGGGGGTGTCAGTACCAGTACCAGGGTGTGTCATGGTACACCAGTACCAGGGTGTGTCATGGTATGGGGGGGTGTCAGTACCAGAGTGTGTCACACATACTTATACCTAGGGTACCCTGTTACCCTTAGGACATGGGGAGAACATGCAAATTTCACCCGGTAATCAAACCCAGGACCCTCCAGAAGCCATCCCACAGTGGAAATCGTCAGTATATGTGCAGTGACATGAATCCAGTCATGCCCATATATGGTAAAGGTAAATTCACTCTGCTCCTTCGGAACGCTGTGACATCACAATGTGGACCTGTGCTCTTCAGCAGCAGCATTTAGATTTTCCCCTCATTTACGATGGCTGCTTCTCTGAGACAGAGGTTTCTGCGTGTGCTGTGTTGCGGGGCGCCTCCCCGGGCGTCCTCCGGGGGCGACCCGGGTCACGGGGGCGGCACGGGGGCCCAGGAAGCGCCCCTGATGGAGGGGTTTCTGTTTAAGAGGACCAGGAGTGTGTTTAAAACCTGGAACAGGTCTGTACACTGATGCTTAGTGTATATATTAGGAATTTTCTCTCTCTCTCTCTCTCTCTCTATATATATATATATATATATATATATATATATATATACACTCAATATTATATATATACACTTAATATTATATATATTTATATTGATGCAGGCGGTGGTTCATCATACAAAATGATCAACTTCTCTACAAGAAGAGGTTTAAGGTAGGTCACATGACTTTACATGATCTAAATCAGCTCTGTGAAATACCCATAATGCATAGCGGTCGTACGCCCCTCATAATTTGGGCGCATCACAGCAGACTTCTGTGCTGGGCTGCACCCCAAAACGCCCTTGTCGTGTTTAAGTCTGGGACGATTTCACCGGCGTTTATATCATCGACTGTATAAATAAGAAGGTTTTATGTTCTATTCCCCCAGCGTGACTTCATGGTGCTGGCTGAAGACCTGCAGCACTGTTCAGTCCAGAGCTGCGAGGACGCCGGGCGACGCTTCTGCTTCCAGGTGGTCACGCCCACAAGGTAAGTCCAGATCTATAATTATCAGAGATAGACAGACAGATGATCAATAGACAGACAGACAGATAACCAATAGACAGATAGATAGGCAGACGGACAGACAGATAGATGATCAATAGACAGACAGATGATTAATAAACAGACAGGCAATAAATAGATAGACAAGATAATTGATACATAGACAGACAGACAGACTAATAGATAGACAGACAGATATATAGATGATCAATAGACAGACAGATTATCAACAAACAGACAGACAGATAGATGCTAGATAGACAGATAAAGAAGAAAATAGATTATAGATAAATAGATAATTGATAGACAAACAGATAGGTAGACAGACAGATAGATAAATGATCGATAGACAGACAATAGATAGATAGACCAGATGATTGATAGATAGACAGACAGACTAATAGATAGACAGACAGATAGATGATCAATAGACAGACAGACAGATGATCAACAGAAAGACAGATAGATGTTAGATAAACAGATGGATAGACAGATAGACAAGAAGATAGATTATAGATAAATAAATAATCAAAAGACAGACAGATATAGACACACAGACAGATGATCAATAGACTGATCGATAGACATACTATTTATCTATCTGTCTATCCATCTGTCTGTCTGAATGTCTATCTGTTTATCTATCTACTCAATCTGTCTGTCTGAATGTCTGTCTATTTTTCTGTTTATCTATCTACTCAATCTGTCTATCTGTCTGCATCCTATATAATCTGTATCTATCACCGTGTGTGTACAGGAGCTGTACGTTCCAGGCCGACTGTGAGGCAGGTAGACGGGCATGGATCAGCGCCATTCAGAACCTGACTGAGAGAGAAGAAACAGTCGAGAGCGAGGTGAATTATCATCACCACTATACTCCGGGAGGGGAGGGGTTCGGTTCTCGACTCTGTAACACCAGTTTAATCCGTTTAAATTAGGAGGATTCAGACGGGTACGATGATGATTCGAAATCAGACTCCAGTGAGACGTTATCGGAAGGGGAGTTTCAGTTGGAGGACTCAGACTCGAGCGAGCAGACAGACTGCCAGGGACCACGAGTGTCTTCTGAAGCTCCAGGTAACTTTAACACCACCACATTCGAGTCCCACACTATTGAACTCTAGTGAATATATATTTAACTCTTGGACTTCGTAGGTGGGATCAGTTCTGGAGAAGTCGTCTGTGATGCTCTCGAGAACAAGGGTGAGTACGCCAAACCTTTATGTAGACCCTTATTTTTGGTCCACATGACACATGGAGCATCATTGGTGATACTTGTGTTGAAGATGCTGAAGGAGAAACCAACAACAGAGAACGTCAAGAGGAGAAAACGACCAACACGAACCCGGACAGCTTTGAGAGCGGACACACTGTCGGAGAGCTGCTGGGAAAGGGAGGCTGCGGTTCCGTCTACGAAGGCGACCGTAAAGCGGATGTGAACCAGGTGAGTATCAGTTTGCTGTATTGATCCTCCTCTGGATCCTCCTATGGCTCCAGATACCTGTGACGACCAACCAGGACTTTATTGGGTCACTGTGGCGGATGGGCTCTTCCAGCATGGCTAGAAGAGCATGACCAAGACTTCAGAGTACTACCCTGGCCCTCTAATTCTCCAGACTTAAACCCAGTTGAGCGTCTGTGGGACCACTTCAAGCAGCATCATGGCTCCAGATACCTGTAACCACCTACCAGGACTTTATTGGTTCACTGTGTCCATTGTCTTCCAGCAAGGCTAGAAACGTCCCACATTGGTTGGAAGAGCATGACCAACACTTCTGAGTACTACTTTGACCCCCTGATTCCCCAGACTTGAACCCACCTCAATTGTCATGTTGGCTTTACGGATCCTCCCCTGGATCCTCCCTTGGCTCCAGATACCTGTGACGACCTTCTGGAGAGTCAGATGTAGCTGTTTGGGTTCCTCTGCTCATGAATGAGATACATGTAGGATGAAACAAGAAGAGGCCAAATCAGTAATAATAATAATAATAACATGTCTCTTGTGGGCAGCAGGTTGAGGTGCCATGCACTGTACCCGAGACAGACGACACCACAGAGGGAACGTCACGTGTGGTTGAGGACGTCTCCGATCTGCACAAGTGCTATGAGGTTTACAATACCATTGGATCAGGTAACTGGTACCACTTTCAGTCGTCTCTCTGCCTTTGTGTAACACAGATGTGCATCTTTTAAAACCTGACTTAATATTTTTTTTAATTCAATCGTTCTTCAGGTGGTTATGCGACGGTCAAGCTCGGCAGGCACATTCAGACTCAAGAGCCAGTGGCCATCAAGATCCTGGAGAAGAAAGAGCTCGGGGTTAGCTTCAGCAAAACTGTCTGTTAAAGACGGACGTGTCTCAGTTTCCAAACGTTTGGTTCTCCTAATTCTGATCTGAAAAGTCATAAAACTGTTCCTGTTTCCTCCCCATTGCAGGATGAGTTGTCCGATTTGAGGATAGAGATTGAAGCCCTGAAGAACCTCAATCATCAGCACGTGTGCCGCTTGTACCAAGTCATGGAGACTGTTGACCAGATCTACATGGTGCTTGAGGTACCTTAAGTGGTTGGAAACTAACAGATTTGATTTAATCTCTGGATTTACGATGATTTGCTGCTCACTTGACTCGCTCTCTCCTCCAGTTTTGTCCGGGTGGAGATCTGTTCGACCACATCGATAATAACGACAGGTTGTCGGAGGAGGAGACGCGCAGGATCTTCCGTCAGATCGTCTCGGCGCTGGCCTACGTCCACAGCCAGGGATACGCCCACCGTGACCTTAAGCCAGTGCGTCAGCCAAACGATTTCCACTTATACTTTGTGCTCTTTCTTTGTAAGGGCTTGTACATGACGTGTTTTCTTTTGACTCTCAGGAAAACATCATGCTGGATGAGAAGAACAACATCAAGCTCATCGACTTTGGTCTCTGTGCCAAACCAGAGGTTCGTGTCTCTCCTAAGACTGTAGTGTATACTTAAATCAAGTGTGCCATTCAGAGAGTCTAGTAAGGTAGTGTGCTTACCCCCATCCATCATGCACACATGGTGTCCACAATTAGTTTCAGTGATCAGTTAGATGAACAGGACGTCACAGAGCCATGCTGGTTCAGTTTGTGTGCTGTGTTGCAGATGTGAGTCAACAGTTGGACCTTCGGTTGATAGAAATTTGTTTTGTTGTAGGGTGGACTGGGTACTGCTCTGATTGAGGGCTGTGGAACCCCTCCCTACTTGGCACCAGAAATCATTGATGCGCAACCCTATCTTGGTGCAGAGGTAGGTGTGTGTGGGGTGTGTCCCCAGGTTATTCCTGATAAACTTCAATTGAAAAGTCTCCAAATCCAAGGTGTTCAGTCCCCTCTGTAGCCCCATTCATGAGTTATTCTATGAGGTCTGGATGAGGGGACTGACCAGGATAAAGCATGGTTAAAAAAGACAATGAATATGTGTGTGTGTGTGTTTTAGGCAGATGTTTGGAGCTTGGGTGTTGTCCTATATGTCATGCTGTGTGGCTACCTCCCATTCGATGGTGACAACTTTGTGGAGCTCCATGAACAAATCACTGTAAGTCTTGGAACTACAATGAAACACCATTGGCATACACGTCTTGTTACGATTATGAAATTGAATCCATTATTTAATGATCAGCAGTATGTTAAACATACAGTAAAAGTAACAGTAATGGCTTGTGGTGATGTTCTTTGATCAGATGTGATTGTTTTGCTCTGTGTTTCCTCAGAAAGGACATTATGACACTCCTGATTGGCTGTCTCCTGGTTCTGTACTGCTGATTAAGGAAATGCTGCAGGTGTGTGTTTATGGTGTGTTTAATGTGAGCAAAGTGGGTGTGTGTTTCTCTGTGGGCTTCATCACCTGAAGTTCTTGTATCTTGTCCTGTAGGTGGTTCCAGAGCGGCGTATAAAGGTGGAGCATCTGCTGGATCATGAGTGGGTAATGAAGGGGTACAGCAGCCCTGTGGAATGGCACAGCACATGCCCGGTACAACATCCACCCTAGACGTAGTGTAATGACATGATGGAGATCCACCGTACAGAAGATTGTATCTTTATTATCTTACATACTCATATATTTGTGTCTGTGTGTGTGTTTGTGTCTCAGCTGGATCATCTAGATAAGGAGAGCATCACCGAGACGGCTGTGATGTTCAGACAGTCCAACCAAAGCACCAAGCAGCTGGTGTCTAAGGTACGTTTCAGTACTTGTATCTGCATCAACACAGATGCTGAAATGTAGACACATATTTATTAATATTTAATTAATTAATTTAATTAATTAATGTGTTTATGTGTGTGTGCAGTGGAAGTTTGATCAGACCACAGCTACGTATCTTTTGCTCTTGAGAAGGAAGCAGCGCAGTAGTCCAGTGTGTAGCTGAGCGGACGTGTAAGAAATCCAGGTAACATTTCCACAATCAGTGTATTTTACCTGATAAACGCTGCTCTACATGCTCATCTGTCCAAACACTACAGCTTCTGGAATGTTCTTACACCTCTTCTTGTTTTATTCTTGTTTAGGAGACGTCGTCAGTGCGACAAGGAGGGACGATGGTGGCACCATCCAATCAGGACACATTACATCTCAATTTCACATTTCAATGATTGTTGCAGATGTTTCTCTCTAACCCATCCTCTTTCTCTTTCTTTTTACCAGAACGATGCATTTTGGGTATCTGTGTGTGACTGGTTAGAGGAACTTCACTGAAGTGCCGCCCTTGTTGATCCACACAGCTGTATGAGAAGTGTAGAACATGGATGAGCAGGATCAACAAGCCTTAAAATCTTATAACATTAAATAATAAATAAATAAACTCACTGAATATATGAAGGTGCATGAATGTTCATTTTCACATTTGTTTATTATTTTGTGTATGAAGTCAGTAATATGACGTGAAAGGCGGCACAACGTTTCCCCACATGTTACAGAACATTGAACTCAGCAGTGAAGATACAGACCTACTGTCAGCTCACTCAGAGCAGCCTGAGATCGTTACCCTAAAACTTCATTAACTCACGTCTCTCAATTCATATTATTTCACTACAATTCTACAAAAGGGCCACAAGAGGGACGACATCACAAGGATTTTTTATTTCAACAAGGTCACAAGATCCCATCCCCTTTTTTCAAACATGCTTCCAATCTGGAGACTAATGCCAAGTTCACACTACACGACTGGATCTCTTGTAATCAGGAGTCTTTCTAGTCGGTGTGTATTTCACACTACACGACTGATAGGGGGTCACACACTACACCATCTATCACCAACTGGAATCGCAGTCGAGCTTCTCTGGTCTCCCAAACTACGTTTTAACACGAAAACAAACGCGAGAAGTGATGAGGGGTTTAATGATACCACATCCAAAAATGCATGTCAACAAGTAGCGAGAGATCAAAGTTTGTGTGCTGATGTGCAGCGTAAAAGCAAAGACAAAAAAATAAATGAATCTGGGTGGATTTGGCTTGGATTGTTCTATAGT
Organism: Trichomycterus rosablanca; assembly: GCF_030014385.1. NCBI lineage: Eukaryota > Metazoa > Chordata > Actinopteri > Siluriformes > Trichomycteridae > Trichomycterus > Trichomycterus rosablanca. The sequence goes on along the minus strand of NC_086001.1, from coordinate 20,697,873 downwards.
GAGTTGGAGGTTAATAAATATTTATTGCAATGCAGCGTGGGTGTATAAACTATATTACGCCCCTGTCCCACCTTTTTACACACCTCCCCTGTGTTTCCACTCACACCGTATCTTGTGTTCTCATTGGCTGTTTGACATAGCACTCATTGCCAGTCAGCCAACTCAGATCCAAATACATGAACCTCAGTCATCTCACACGAAGATCTGTTCTGCTCAACAACAGTAAAGCTCTCCATCGTTTCTGTGTGGCAGCTCCATAACTGAAGGGCTGTCAGTGTAGAATCGGGTATGTGGGTATATGACCTGCCTTTGGTCATCGGCCAGTTAGCTCAGTTGGTTAGAGCATGGTGCTAATAACTGATCGATCCCCGTACGGGTCACACCCACTCTTGGACTTAAACTAACAAACAAGTGATCCTTCTCTAACTAGCAGGTCCTATTGACCTGGGCTTCAAACGTGGTCTCTGACAAGTGTGAGATCTGTGTACTTTGTTGGGTTGTTGTAATAACTCAGCACAATGGTTAAACTGCACAACCCAACAAGTTAAAATAACCCATCATGTGTTCTGTCCAGTATTTACACAGTGCTGGGTTGCCAAATAACACTTTATCACCTGCATTCGTCCTTTTCTTTCCTACAACACGTTACAAAAACACTTGGGACAAAAGAGGCATAAACTCTAATTTTTATATATTATAAAATCTGTACCCAAGTAACAAGCTGTAATTTATTTCTAGCACCACTAGATGGTGACGATGTCTGTACAACATTTTGAACTTCACTTTAAAAGTCAGTTTTACTGTAGTAAGAATGAAAGTATGAGCTGATCTTTGTCTCATTGTGTAGTTCTGATGAAGAAAAAGCCGCTGGCTCAGTGTGTAACAGGAGGTTTGGAGTGAAGGTGGGTGGCCAGACGTTCAGTTTTAGGTCGGACAGTCCGGCTTTTCAGCTGCCAGTCCTCCATCCACGCAACGCTAGGTCGGACGCTTAAAAATCCTCCTTTTGGAGTGAACTGGTTTCATTTTTGATCACTATTATCTGTCATTGGCTCAGGTACATGTCAAAACAAATGCTTTGTATTTCATTGGTTTAACAGCCTCATTTGACTGCTTATAGTGCTACCTATCGTGGCTCGCCCACCACCACTGGCCAATTGCAGTAGGTCCGCCCTCTAAATGCTAGTCTGTGATTGGGTGGTTAAATTTCGCCGGCCGCTCTGTTCTGTATACACCTCTACCTGAGTCAATTAGTCAGCTCTCATGCTCAGGAACGCTGTGAAAATGCCAAAAAGTAAACTTTTGGAGGCAGCAAGGAACAGACTTAAATATGAAAAGTAGACACAACATTTAGTGAGTAAAACAGTCATTTGTTATAGAATTCTTGCTTAAATTGGTCAAAAACTCTGTTATATGGGTTCTGGTTTCATTCTGTGTGTTACAGTATCATGTCCTCCTGTTCCTAATATAATGTCCTCCTTTTTGGGGTGTGGTGTCCTCCTTTTTGTGGCTATGAATGTGGCCACCCTAGGCCCGACCCTGCTTATGCCAAGTTCACACTACACAACTTTCTGATTTGTCGGGTCGCTGTACAGTTCAAACTACACGACTGAATCTTTTGCACTCGGGAGTCTTTTCAGTCAGTGTGTATTTCACACTACACGACTGATCGGTGATAGGGGGTTTCACACTCTACACCATCTATCACCAACTGGAATCGCAGGCGAGCTTCAATGATACCACGTCCAAAAATGCACGTCAACAAGCCGCGAGAGATCAAAGTTTGTGCGCTGATGTGCAGCGTAAAATCAAAGAGAAAAATAAATGAATTTAAGTGGATTTGACTTGGATTGTTCTATAGTGGGTTGGAGGTTAATAAATATTTTTTGCAATGTAACGTTGGTGTTATGTTTTGTAGAGAACAATCAAGTCAGATATACTGAAACTTGTGAAACTATACAAAAACTTGTGTGTGTGCTGATGTATTCTGATATAAACTATTTAACGCCCCTGTCCCACCTTTTTACACTCCTCCCCTGCGTTTCCCCTCACACCTTATCTTGTGTTCTCATTGGCTGTTCGACATAGCACTCATTGCCAGTCGGCCATCTCAGATCCAGATATCTGACATGCTAGAAATCTTGATAGCGCTCGTGGAGCCGCTCGGATCGAGTTGTTGAGTAGTTCACACATAGCAGTTGAGAACTATGTTTATAAACGATTCTTTTTAATTTTCACAATGTTTCCATTCTTATAAGCGTTCATATGATTCCCTCAGCACTGCTTACTGCGTTCTTATAGTTCACACATATAAGAACCCACAAAACCTCTTAGATGTGTATTAAGAAAGTCTGAACATAAGAAATGACTAGACAGCGATGTCTGAAGTAGAACTGAGATCTCGGATCATTAAAATAACATGAAACTGCTGCATTTCTGGTGCAATAACAACCAAATTCAGTTTAGGAGACGCTCATTTTTACAGATCTTCACTGTAAGTGTGCAGAATCTCAAATGGTTTTTGTGCTGCCATGCAGCTGGTTGAATGGAGTTAGTGTAGAATTATGTACAAAGATCTAAAGTGAATAGATGAAGTGGCTGGTTAGCTCAATTGGTTAGAGCGTGGTGCTAATAATGCCAAGGTCGCGGGTTCGATCCCCGTACGGGCCACACACCCCTTAACGATTAAAGGTAGCATGGTTGAGAGTCAGGTGAGCATGTGCTGTGTATCAGGACTTTCTAACCTGAGTAATTTGATCTCTGAAGGTAAGAATATCACCCTGTTCTTCTGCCATCTTCTTTGTGTATAATATAAAACCAAAGTACAAAATAAACATTTTACTTATTTAAATTATCTCACAAATCACTTCTCAGTTTTAAAGATCAAAGGCAGCAGCATCTTTTAGATCAGAACAGCTATTAACATTAAATATCACTAAAGAGGAAATCCTGAAGACAGCAATGTAAACCTTTCATTTAAATACAAGCTGCAGTAAAGTTACATAGTTGAACCATGGTAAAAAAGAACCTCACAGTTGGGTTGTTGTAACAACTCAGCACAAGTGTTAAACTGCATCATGTATTCTGTTCAATATTTACACAGTGCTGGGTTGCCAAATAACACCTTTTCACCTGCATTCGGCCTTTTCCTTCCTGTATACCAAAAACAGTCACCAGTGCAGGTCTACAACACGTTACAAAAACACTTGGGACAGAGGAGCCACAAACACTCTGTAATTTATTTCTAGCACCACTAGATGTGAATGATGTCTGTACAACATGTTGAACTTCACTTTAAAAGTCAGTTGAATGTGTTTTACTGTAGTAAGAATGAAAGTATGAGCTGATCTTTGTCTCATTGTGTAGCTTTGATGAAGAAAAAGCCGCTGGGTCAGTGTGTAACAGGAGGTTTGGAGTGAAGGTGGGTGTGTGTGGATAAAAGCTTCCAGCGCTTGGTATTCCCAGGCAATCTCCCATCCAATTACTAACCAGGCCTGACCCTGCTTAGCTTCCAAGATGGGGTGTTCTCAGGGTGGTGTGGCTGTAAGCGAGAGACACTGCATACAAGCTGCTTCTTATAGACGTCCGTCGTTCAGCCTTTCTAAATTAATAAATAAGTCATTAAAACCTTAAAATTGTTTAGGTTAGCTCGTTAAATTTCAGGTGTTGTTTATGTAAACACAAATCTCAAAAGGACGACTAATGAAATGTATTTATTTATAAATATTGTTCATGGTTTTACACTTTATGTTAATATTAATTAAAATAATAATAATAATAATAACTCAGAAGGAAAGATTTATGAAAATTCACGTCTTTAAAAGCACCATGTTTTGTTAAACTCTCTTGAGTTTTGCTCAATAAAATGCCAATTAAAAAGACACAGAGTTTCTTACATTTACACTGATTCTTATTCCACGGCAGTTCTTGACTGAGCTTAATGTCGCCACAGTTTAATAAATTTATCCAAGTGGATCCAGTGGATGTTTGTTTTAGAGCTTTTTATTGCTTTGATTTACACTTTCCCAATCAGTGTCAACAGTTTGGGAACCATTACAGCAGGTAGTGAACCAGCTCCCTGGTAAATCTTCAGCTATACGGGTTTTAAGGGTGGTGATTTATTTAACATGTAAACAAGAGCAGTTTAAGATGTATGTTAGATGTATTTCATATTTTTGTTTAATTACAGTTATTAAATAATAATTAGTTAATATAATTCAGACATTAATAAATTGTATTGTATTATAGTGTTAAATTGTAGCCTATTTTAATCAGATTATGCTTTAATGCTGTATTTTCTTAAATGTATTTATGCTTAATCTCATTACAGTAGCTATAAATAATATGTGGCTGCAATCAAAGAAATGCAGGATTTTCAACAATGCAAATAATATATTAATTATTAACTGTCTGATTTTGTTAATATTTTCCTAATTAGTTTTTTGTGTATCTATGTACATTTTGTATAATTTATTTTTATTATTATAATTTATTTTATTAAACATACCTTTAAAACGTCTTTGTGCTGTTTATTATTATTATTATTATTATTATTATTATTATTTGTTATAACAGGTGTTATTATGGGAAAAAAATGTTGAATAAGACTTAATTTAAATATGTTACCTGGTTTATAATGGTTTATTGGTTCACTCTGGCAGCAGGAGTGGCATCACCAAAATAAAGTTCAGTACTGAGTGAATATGTTGAGCATTTATTACGTTATCTTGTACTTAGCTGTTTGTGTACGTAAAACTATGTTGTTGCTTTTCCCTTGTCAGTTCCCTTGATTTGTTCCTCACTCCATGTTTTGGTTCAGATTCAGTGGTGGAGAAGTGTCAGATGAGCAGCAGAATAATGTATTCTGTAGAGAATGCCGAAAACAAGTCTAGACAAAAGGTTCCAGCTCGGTCCGTGTACCTTTGGTAATTCGTTTTTCACTTTAAATCCCAGATTTGAAAAACAAGAAAATGGGTCGTTTTTCGTTTCAAAAGCCAATATTGAAAAATGGGGAAATGGGGCGTTATTCGTTTATCGTTTCAAGATCAAAAATCAAATAACAAATACGCTGCTTGGCCCTTGAAAACCGACCTATATTCCTCCCTTATTGCTTTTGTTCTGTATTCTATGGTTGTGCAATATGTGTAGAGTTCTGTCTAGAGTTCTGTGTTTTGCTGCTGTAACGAAACAATTTACATTGGGATTAATAAAGTTCTATCTTATCTACGTATCTATATCATATTATTTTTATTTAACAATTCTCCAAAAGTGCCACAAGAGGGAGACATCAAACTACTTTTATTTCAGGTTCATCATTTCCTTCCTATGTTTTATTTTCCTCCATTTCTTTTATCCATTTCATTTATCCGTTTTTAATTCAATTTTATTTATGTTTACTTATTTTTCCTTAATTAAGTCAGTACCTGTGTAAACAATGGTCACAAGCAAACAATAATACAAGTCAAGTCACATTTATTTATATAGAGCTTTTTACACTGAACATTGTAAACATTGAACAAGTGATTTGTGAGATAATTAAAATAAGTGAAATGTTTATTTTGTACTTTGGTTTTATATTATTTGTGCAAACATTTGTTTTATGCAACTTTAAACCTGTAATCAAAGATGAACATTTTAAATGTGTCTTTATTTGCTTTAACTAAGCTAAAGTTTTTAACAGGGACAAAAATGACAGTTTGTGTAGCAGGGCTGGACACGTAAGTAAAATGTTTTTATAAAGCTATAAAACTACTTCCACTGACCAAAGTACACAGATCTCACACTTGTCAGAGACAACGTTTGAAGCCCAGGTCAATAGGACCTGCTAGTTAGAGAAGGATCACTTGTTTGTTAGATTAATTCCAAAAGTGGGTGTGGCCTGTACGGGGATGGAACCCACAACTTTGGCGTTATTAGCACCACACTCTAACCAACTGAGCTAACCGGCCATTTCAACTGTTCTCTCTTTAGATCTTTGTACATAATTCTACACTAACTCCATTCAACCAGCTGCATGGCAGCACAAAAACCATTTAAAAGTCTGCACACTTTTAGTGAAGTGCGTCTCAGAGTTATTTCTCCTGCTAAATTATTTAAATTGAATTAAGGTGGTGAAGTTTTTAACCAGCAATAAAAAGTTATATTTAACGTAACTGTTCATTACAATGTTTATTTTAAGTAGTGCCCTAAGTAGGGAGTTGGCGTCATTTGAGACGAGGCCGATAGTCTCTACTCAAAACAGCAGACTGAACGAACTGGCAAAGTTAGCTAAAGAAAGAAATGCTCTGAATAGACCTTTAATGCATTGTGGACATGCTGTTTCTCACATGTATTCCTCACATGCCTTTTTATCCCCTCATCTGTGTTTTTTTTAGCTTTCTCAATTTTGCACGTAATGCTAAACTAATGTTTTTATTTTTCCGGTTGTTGTGATTAGCATTTATTTTAAGATGAACTATATGGCACTAGGACCCAGCAGCACTGTTATTAAAAGAGTTATGGTTCTTTATATTTCTGAGCGGTACCACATGTAAACTCTAGATGTCGCTGTTGCACCACTTTCTAAAATTCTCCACACGAACATACCTGTACTGTAAGTGTAAGGACTCTCCCAGGTGTAGTAAATCAATGATTTAAACAAAGCGCAACAGTTTAGGGAAGGTCCTTTCCTGTTTTACATGAAGAAAAGTTGATGGAAAGGAACTCCAGTGTCACAGAGCCCTGACCTCAACTTAACTTGGTATAAAACCTGGGCATTTTTGTCACATCCGGACGTGCACAAATTCCCACATATACACTCCAGAATCTTAATAGTTGTAGCCAAGTGGAGCTTAATAATCCATTGACACTGACACACTGATATGCAGCCCCAGTTCTGGCTGTGTTGCTTAGGCGGGAAGTGAGAAAATCCAGGGAGAGCAATGCCCACCCCAGTTGCTTTAGTTTCGCCCTAAGCTGGACTCGAATCTAGGGCAGAAAAATACACGCTCTGCCCACTGCGCTACTCAAACAGCGGAGTAATAAACAGGTTGTTATGCTGATAAACCTGCGCACACACAGCGTCACCAAGATTAAACGTGAACACTACTTAAAATAATAACCAAACACTTTCTAATTCCCACGGTAGCAGCAGTTTCCTTCTGTTTCATACACATCACCCTGTCTCAGTCTAATCTGCAGCATTTCTCTCCCACTGATAAAAATACGGAACAAAACGCGTCCCGTAACAGTTAAATTGCAACTACGACTGCAACGGTACAAATACTAGTAGGTTTGATGTTGACTTTTTTTTTATTGTTTTTTTTTTACTCAGTAACGAAAGTTATTTAAAATGTAGCGAAGTACAAAGCTTAATACAAAACATACTTAAGTAAAAGTAAAATTACAGGTTGTAAAATCTACTTTAAAAAGTACAAGTACACAAAAAAACTACTTAATTACATTAACACGACTAAATGTAATTTGTTACTTTCCACCTCTATATAAGCCAAACTATGAAAATGTGTGAAAAACAAGTATAAGTAACATCTGTGCCAACATATAAAAATAATAATACATTTTATTTATGGGCGCCTTTCAAAACACTCAAGGACACCTTACAATACAAAACATTAGTACATAATTAATGACACAGATTAAGGGTAGGCAAGTTTAAAGAAATACGTTTTAAGGCCTGTTTTGAAACTAGGGATTGAATCAATGGTGCGAATGTCAGGAGGGAGAGAATTCCAGAGATGTGGGGCAGAGTAGCTAAAAGCTCTAGCTCCCATATGAGGTAGACCAAAAAGGAGAGAGTTACAATAATCAATTCGAGATGTGACCAGGGCATGAACAAGAACATCAACACTTCTAGGAGAAAGGAATGGACGTAGACGATTTATGTTATGTAAATGGAAATAAGCGGATCATGTGATATTGTTAATATGTGCATGAAATGAAAGATTGTGAGTGGAAGGAGAGACGACTGAGTTCATCATCATCACAGAGAATTTGTTAGATTTAGAGAGAGGAGATTTTCTACTTATAAGAAGAATTTCAGTTTTATCAGCATTTTATTTGAGAACATTGTAAGAGAACCATGTTCTTAATTCTATTAGCCAATCAGAGAGAGATGAAGGAGGAAGAGTAGCCGTGAGCACAGTGGAAAGGTATAGCTTGGTGTCGTCTGCATAACAATAAAATTGAATGTTGTATTTCCTAAAGATACGTCCAATGGGAAGCAGGTAAATTATAAATAGTAGAGGCCCCAAAACAGAGCCCTGAGGGACACCACTAGTAACAGGAGTTACTGTGAACATACTGTACACGTCTAGAAATGTATGAAGAAAACCAATCAAGCACAGCATCACTAAGACCAATATATGCTAGCTGATCCAATACCTTTTGTTTGTATTAACTGATAGCATTCACTTACATCAGGCTCTAAACCTCCTGGTTCTACCAACCATTCACTCCACTACAGATAATCACATTATTTCCCAGTAAGAGTTTAACCTAAAGATTTATACTTTTATTATTATTATTTACTTATTAATGTTTACTGTGTAATTAATTACCTATTAATTACACAGTATAATTCATTCATTGCTAACCATTTCTTCCCAACACTCACTCACTATATTTTATATTTTTATATTTTAGCTTATTTGGTAAAATCTGATGAGTCACACTTGTGTCTAAGTGCTGATAAATGAGCAAAGCAGCTCCAACACTGTGAGCATCATTTCTGTAAAATGTGAATGCGCTGGTGTGTTTTGAGATTACTCTGTATATTAAAACTCTTTCCACACTGTGAGCACTGATACGGTTTCTCTCCAGTGTGAATGCGCTGGTGTCTTTTGAGATTACTGTGTTGATTAAAACTTTATCCACACTGTGAGCACTGATACGGCTTTACTCCAGTGTGAATGCGCTGGTGTATTTTAAGAGCACTCAGACACCTAAAGCTCTTCCCACACTGTGAACACTGATGTGGTTTCTCTATAGTGTGAATGTGCTGGTGTTTTTTCAGATCACTCTTTGTATTAAAATCCTTTCCACACTGTGAGCACTGATATGGTTTCTCTCCACTGTGAATGCGCTGGTGTATTTTGAGCTCCCTCTGTCTATCAGAACTCTTTCCACATTGTGAGCACTGATACGGTTTCTCTCCAGTGTGAATGCGCTGGTGTGTTTTAAGATTACTCTGTCTATTAAAACTCTTTCCACACTGTGAGCACTGATATGGTTTCTTTCCAGTGTGAATGCGCTGGTGTATTTTGAGATGACTCTGTGTATTAAAACTCTTTCCACACTGTGAGCACTGATATGGTATCTCTCCAGTGTGAATGCGCTGGTGTACTTTGAGAGCACTCTGTTCAGTAAAACTTTTCCCACACTGTAAGCACTGATATGGTTTCTCTCCACTGTGAATGCGCTGGTGTATTTTGAGCTCCCTCTGTCTATCAAAACTCTTTCCACATTGTGAGCACTGATACGGTTTCGCTCCAGTGTGAATGCGCTGGTGTGTTTTAAGATTACTCTGTCTATTAAAACTCTTTCCACACTGTGAGCACTGATATGGTTTCTCTCCAGTGTGAATGCGCTGGTGTATTTTTAGATTACATTGTGTATTAAAACTCTTCTCAAAACTTTGAGCACTTATACGGTTTCTCCCCAGTGTGAATGTGCTGGTGTACTTTGAGATTACTCCGTGTAATAAAACTCTTTCCACACTGTGAGCACTGATACGGTTTCTCTCCAGTGTGAATGCGCTGGTGTATTTTTAGATTACTCCGTGTAATAAAACTCTTTCCACACTGTGAGCACTGACACGGCTTTAGTCCAGTGTGAATGCGCTGGTGTATTTTAAGAGCACTCAGACACCTAAAGCTCTTCCCACACTGTGAGCACTGATACGGTTTCACTCCAGTGTGAATGCGCTGGTGTCTTTTGAGATTAATCTGTTGAATAAAACTTTTTTCACACTGTGAGCACTGATATGGTTTGACTCCAGTGTGAATGCGCTGGTGTACTTTAAGATGACTGTGAAATAAAACTCCTTCCACATTGTGAGCACTGATACAGTTTCTCTCCACTGTGAATGCGCTGGTGTATTTTGAGATGACTCTGTCTATTAAAACTCTTTCCACACTGTGAGCACTGATATGGTTTCTCTCCAGTGTGAATGCGCTGGTGTATTTTGAGATGACTGTGTAATAAAACTCTTTCCACACTGTGAGCACTGATACGGTTTCTCTCCAGTGTGAAAGCGCTGGTGTATTTTGAGATGACTCTGTGTAATAAAACTCTTTCCACACTGTGAGCTCTGATATGGTTTCTCTCCAGTGTGAATGCGCTGGTGTATTTTGAGACGACACTGGTACTTGAAGCTCTTCCCACACTGTGAGCAGACGTTTCCTTCTTCCTGTGTGGGACTGAGAGAGGTGTTAATGCTGACAGTACCAGAGGACGTTTGCTGATTACTGGAGCTTCTGGTGGGCGTCAGATCCTCATGTTCAGTCTTAATCTTCACCAGAGTCTCATATTTATCATGGTTGCAGCTCTTGATGTGATTGTGGAGGTGATTTTGGGTTGTAGAGGAACGTGGACACGAGGAGCAGCAGAAATCCTTGTTCAGTTCTGAAGCAGAAAATAATCAAATACATTTATAACATTATAAATAATCAAATACATTTATAACATTATAAATAATCAAATAAATTTATAACATTATAAATAATCAAATAAATTTATAACATTATAAATAATCAAATACATTTATAACATTATAAATAATCAAATAAATTTATAACATTATAAATAATCAAATACATTTATAACATTATAAATAATCATATACATTTATAACATTATAAATAATCAAATACATTTATAACATAATAAACTAGAGATGTGCATTTCCGGAGAAAATGCGAGTGTGATTGCCGTGTGCCGGTCGGGCGGGCGCGCGTAACCCAATGCTTTATCCAAGTTGGGGTGTCATCAGTGGGCTTTACGATTTAAAATTGGAACGGCGTCGATATCTCGAACTTTCAAAAAATGAATGGAAGTGAATGAGACCAAAAACGGGCGTGGCAGATGGGCGTGGGTTCGAATCCCCATGCTGTACCTGAGTCGGGGTTACATCAGTGGGCTTTACGATATAGAGTTGGAACGGCGTTTATATCTCAAACTTTCAAAAAATGAATGGAAGTGAATGAGACCAAAAACGGGCGTGGCAGGTGGGCGAGGGTTCGAATCCCCATGCTGTACCCATGTCGGGGTTACATCAGTGGGCTTTACGATTTAGAGTTGGAACGGAGTTGATATCTCAAACTTTCAAAAAATTAATGGAAGTGAATAGGGCCGAAAAACGGGCGTGGCAGGTGGGCGTGGGTTCGAATCCCCATGCTGTACCCATGTCGGGGTTACATCAGTGGGCTTTACGATTTAGAGTTGGAACGGTGTCGATATCTCAAACTTTAAAAAAATGAATGGAAGTGAATGGGACCAAAAACCGGGCGTGGCAGGTGGGCGTGGGTTCGAATCCCCATGCTGTATCTGAGTCGGGGTTACATCAGGGGGCTTTACAATTTAGAGTTGGAACGGTGTCGATATCTCAAACTTTCAAAAAATGAATGGAAGTGAATGGGAATGAAAACCGGGCGTGGCAGGTGGGTGTGGGTTCGAATCCCCATGCTGTACCTGAGTCGGGGTTACATCAGTAAGCTTTACGATATAGAGTTGGAACGGCGTTGATATCTCGAACTTTCAAAAAATGAATGGAAGTGAATGGGGATTTTATAGGTTGAATAATGGTTGTAGAAATAACCATTCAACAACCATTCAGAAAAAATGAATGGAAGTCAATAGGACCAAAAATCGGTAGAAAAGCGGGCGTGGCGGATGAACGGGCGGGCGGATCGAAAAACTTTCTTCAAGATGTGACGTCAATAACGGGCCGGACGATCTAGAGTTGGAACGGCGTCGATATCTCAACATTTTTCGAAAACGAATGGAAGTCTATGGGAAAAATTTTCCGGAAAAACGGGCGTGGCGGGCGAATGGGCGGGCGGATCGAAAACCTGTATACAAGCACACCATTCCCGTATGGGCCGGACAATTTGGCATTGGAACGGGGTCGATATCTCGAAAACTGCGGACGAAGAAACGCGGACAAAAACGGGCAGAATAATAATAAAATGAAAAATAATAATAATATGACTTTCGGATAACAATAGTGTGCTTGCCCATAGGCAACCACACTAATAATCAAATACATTTATAACATTATAAATAATCAAATACATTTATAACATTATAAATAATCAAACACATTTATAACATTATAAATAATCATATACATTTATAACATTATAAATAATCAAATACATTTATAACATAATAAATAATCAAATACATTTATAACATTATAAATAATCAAATACATTTATAACATTATAAATAATCAAATACATTTATAACATTATAAATAATCATATACATTTATAACATTATAAATAATCAAATACATTTATAACATTATAAATAATCAAATACATTTATAACATTATAAATAATCAAATACATTTATAACATTATAAATAATCATATACATTTATAACATTATAAATAATCAAATACATTTATAACATTATAAATAATAAAATACATTTACAACATTATAAATACTCAAATACATTTATAACATTATAAATAATCAAATACATTTATAACATTATAAATAATCAAATACATTTATAACATTATAAATAATAAAATACATTTATAACATTATAAATAATAAATACTGTTAGTAATTGTTAAACTGAGATCTGACGCTAAAGTCCTGTAACGTGATTCATCCTGCATTCATCATTTCCTGCTCACACTGATCTGCATGAGCACAATAGAAGCTTTCACTGTATGATGCTTCATCCCAGGTTCCTCTGATTCTATTCAATCCAAATCTTATTTTACTCAAGATAAAAAATATCTTACTGAGTTCATCTTTATCTTCAGGTTCTTCCTTCTTCACAGGCTTCATCTGGAAACCTCCACACTGTTGGTCCTCTGGGGTGAGGTGTTCCTCAGAGGTGACGTGTTCCACAGGGATTAAAGATCCTTCACCTGAAATTCATCAATATGTGAAGAAGAAACTCAACAACTGGAGGAAACTGAAGGTTGTGGGTTTAGTTACCACAAATAAATACTACTTAGATTTAATCCAGACTGGAAGTATCAGCACTTCTGCACAGGACAGTACGGTACAGTACAGGTTCTAATCCCACTATCCACATTCTCTTATTATTTCTACTATACTAACCACACTGTACTGTACTAACATGGCAAATTGCTCCACATTTACTTACAGAAGTAACTTCCATCTTCTTCCTCCTCCTTTTTTATTAGTTTCTCTTGGAATCCTTCATTTTGTAGATCTATGGGGGTGACGTGTCCCTCTTCTGCTGACTGCATTATTAAAAGATCTGACAGGCAGACAGACAGATAGACAAATGTACTTTATTCCCTATTAAAGAGAAATCCAGGAAAATTCTTTCAGACTGTTTTAACTGTTTATTTTAATGCTGTGAGGCTGTAAACAGAGTGAAAATGTTGAAACTATTGTGGGACTGAGCAGCATCAGACAGAAAAGACTTCTAATAGAACTTTTTGGGTTGGTTTCACAGACAGGGATTAAGCCTAGTCCTAGACTACACAGCATTTTGAATGGAGATTCTCTATTTAAAGCTAAATGTAGTCCTGGACTATAAGACTTAATCCCTGTCTGGGAAACAACCCTTTGAGTTTGGTGGAAGTGGTTTTGTGGCCCAAAGTGAAATGATTAAGTCTGATGTTCTTTACATCTAGTTTCTCATCCACTCCCAATAACAGTGCTGTACTAATACTTTTAACTTTTACTATAAACCTGTAAAACAACCTGTAAACAAAGCTACAAGAACTCGCTGTTTGTATAAAATATACAAACTGTAAACAAAGCTGAAAATGTGACGCGTTTATATCAAAATGTGAGATTTAATCATGAATAAACTCTGAATCCGTTACAATCCACTGATTCATCGGTTCAATGAATCGGTTCGTCAGTACTGAATCATGTGTGATGCTAACAGTTAGCGGAGCAGCTAATAGTTTGTGTGTTTAAATAAAACTGGAGTTAAAGCTCCTCAAATCCTCACAGTGATGTTTTATTATGAACTCTAGTTTTATTATTAATTAGAATGTGGTTATAATCATTTTGGTTGCCCTTTGGTTCCCCAGGAATGTTTTCTTTACGCAAATAGTACGTTCCGGTTTGGTTGTGCATTATAGTTGTGGGAACGTTCCCCTAACGTTCCTGTAACCTTAAAATTATTGAAACCTTAAGGGAACCTTGTACTAACCTTTAAATTATTGAAAACTTTAGACAACCTTGCAATAACACTCCGGTAACACCAGCAGCCCGTGTCGGCTCTGACTATTTTTGAATGACTGCCCAGAATCGGGCCAAATACACTGGCCCAAATCTGGATGCCGGATCTCCGCCGACTCTCCCATAACTGGACCGGAATAGCCCCCGAAACACTGTGATACCGCTTATTTACCGTTTTCTTCTCCTTTCACATCCTCAGATAAAATAGTAGATTTATGATACAGATTAACTACAGATTGTGCAGTAGAAAGTATTTTATTAAGATAATTGCAGCAAGTAGTATAATAATAAAGACCAATTACAAAAGTGAACCAAAACGAGTCCTCTTTTTCAATGGCTCGCGTCGCACTGTTGCCATAGTGACGCTGTTCTGCCGGCGCTGAATCAGAGACTGGACGCTGGGCCACAGCCGGACAACCAGCGTTGGCGCGCACGTGTTTCTACGAGCACCAGCTGAACCCAGCTGTGGTAACAACTGGGCCGGATCTGGCTACATTGATTCTGGTCGATTCTGACACTCGGCCGACTGTGCCGATAGAAAAGTGGGAACTGGGCCAGATGATTGTGCTAGCTGGGTTAATTTAAAAACCTTCCGGGAACGTTACTGGAACGTTACTGGAACGTTACTTAAAACACATAAGAAAGAAAACCTTAAGGCAACTTTTAGATAACGTTCTCTGTTAGTTTTCATAAAACCATGAGAGAACGTTAGGTTTCATAGTTCCCGGAACGTTCCGGGAACAGCGCTGATTTTTTTAACGAAAATAGAACGTTACCATAACGTTATGGGATGGTTCCCTAAAAATAGCCATAGGGGAACCAAAATCTAACGTTACGGGAACGTTCTGTGTTAGCTGGGTACCCAGTGGCATGTACCATTCAATACAACTGTATAAAGTCCTACAGTATGGGTACAGTAACAATATATAGTGTCAACAATTCTAAAATCAATCATTTTAATATAATAAACGATGCAATAGTTACCTAGTGACATGTACCACCTACTACACTTAAATTACAGAAACAAACCCTACAGTATGGGTACAGTAATAAAGAATTAAAAGTAAAAAATAAATAACATAATTTTTTCATATAACCAAGGATGTAGTAGTTAACTAGTCACTTGTACTAGTTACTACAACCACATTATAAAAGTCCTACAGCATGGGTACAGTAACGAATCATAAAATGCACTACAGTAAAGGTACAGTAATAATAAAATATAGAAGATTAACAACAATTAAGAAACGCAAGCTTTAATAAGATGAAGGTTGTAGTAGTTAACTAGTCACTTGTATTACTTACTACAACCACATTGCAAATTAAAAGTCCCACAGCATGAGTACAATAGGTCATCAAAAAATTTTACAAATTAACAAAAATCGAGAAATGTAAACATGAACATAACACTCATGAATTAAACCAGGAAGTCTGAGCTGCTGTAAATAACTTGCTGTGTGTACTGGTGTTTCTGTTTACATGTAGAAAAATGGTCGGAGTCCAAAATATCAGTAACTCAAGACGAGTTCAGCTGTTCAGCTCAGTCAAGAACTTGAAATATATAGTTTAGATAGTACACACATATAAGAACCTACAAAATGTCTTAGATGTGTATTAAGAAAGTCTGAACATTAGAAATGACTAGCCAGTGATGTCTGAAGTAGGACTGAGATCTTGGATCATTAAAATAACGTGAAACTGCTGCATTTCTGGTGCAATAACAACAAATTCAGTTTAGGAGCCGCTCATTTCTGCAGATCTTCACTGAAAGTGTGCAGAATCTCAAATACCTTTTGTGCTGCCATGCAGCTGGTTGAATGTGGTTAGTGTAGAATTATATACAAAGATCTAAAGTTAATAGATAAACTGGCCGGTTAGCTCAGTTGGTTAGAGCGTGGTTCTAATAACGCCAAGGTCACGGGTCGATCCCTGTACGGGCCACACCCACTTTAACGATTAAAGGTAGCATGGTTGAGAGAGAGTCAGGTGAGCATGTTCTGTGTATCAGGACTTTCTAACCTGAGTAATTTAATTCCTGAAAGTAAGAATACCACCCTGTTCTTCTGCCATCTTTAATTCTGGCTTCATTTCACCTAATGAACGTGGCATGACCTTTATAAATGGCAAAAATAAATAAATAAAAAGAGAACTGCTGTGTAATTTAGTGAATTCTTGCCCTGCACATGGCAGAAGACTAAAATAAATGTAGACGGTGTAGAATAAAAGTATTAGGAAAGTATGAGGTTAAAAACATCAGCTTTTATTTATTCTTAAAAGAAAAATACATGAACCTCAGTCATCTCACTTGAAGATCTGTTCTGCTCAACAACAGTAAAGCTCTCCATCGTTTCTGTGTGGCAGGTCCATAACTGAAGGGCTGTCAGTGTAGAATCGGGTATGTGGGTATATCGGCTGGTTAGCTCAGTTGGTTAGAGCGTGGTGCTAATAACGCCAAGGTCGCGGGTTTGATCCCCGTATGGGCCACACCCACGTTTGGACTTAAACTAACAAACAAGTGAGGCTTCTGTAACTAGCAGGTCCTATTGACCTGGGCTTCAAACGTTGTCTCTGACAAGTGTGAGATCTTTTACTGCCGCTCTCATTCAGGTCAGAAACATGCCATTATAAACTTAATTACCCTGCTGTAAAAGTTAGCAAGTCATGTGACCCATGTGTACCATCCAATAAAACAACAGTGCCTGTGTCTCTGTGGCACAATCGGTTAGCGTGTTCGGCTGTTAACCGAAAGGTTAAAGGTTGGTGGTTCGAGCCCACCCAGGGTTATTGCACAACCTGCCTGTTGATCAAACGGATATGAGACACAACAACAATGTGTAGTCCCACAGAATAGTGGAAATAAGTAACTGAAAAACATCCAGTAAACAACAGTCCTACAAGCACAAATATCCACCTGATAAGTCAGCGGAGACCGGCTGTCGAACGTGGAAGAACGTTCTTTAAGTTTCTGTAGTTGTTAAATGAAGATAGTCTTCCAACGTGGGGCTCAAACCCACGACCCTGAGATTAAGAGTCTCATGCTCTACCAACCGAGCTAGCCAGGCTTAAGCAGCATGGCCAGCATCACGACCAGATTAAGAACTAATTCACAGTTTTCAAACAAACAAAACTCAAAATATAACAATAAGAACTAAATGCAAAACTGTAAGTTAGTCGCGTCTTTCTGCTCATACTGAGTATTACTGTGCGGCACTGCATGTAGGAGACACATGGAGCGCAGTATGGTAGGTGAACTATAGGGCACTAGGACCCAGCAGCACTACAATGAACAGAGGGACAGTGGGATCTAGCGGTATTGGGAGTAGTGATGGGAATTTTTTGGCTCGGCTCACTAAAAAGAGCCGGCTCTTTCGGCTCCCAAGCGGCTCCTTAGATTTTTTTGTTGCTTAAATTAATTTATTACCAAATTACATGTAAAATGAATTACTAATGTAAAAATACATTGTATCAAATGTTTATTATTTAAATTGCTTTATTTATATACTCAACATGGAACAGAGTGCTCCAACAATAAATTATAAAATACAAAAACAAAGACCCATCTCAATTAGACAAAAAGATCTGATTGTGTATATTATTTGTACATTTGCATCTAGAGTTGGCACTGTCGCCTCACGGCAAGAAGGTCCTGGGTTCGATCCCCAGGTGAAGAGCCTGGGTCCTTTCTGTGTGTAGTTTGCATGTCTTTCCTGTGTCTGTGTGGGTTTCCTCCGGGTGCTCTGGTTTCCTTCCACAGTCCAAAGACATGCAAGTGAGGTGAATGTTCCTGTCATGAATTTAACCAAAGTGTAAAACGTGACGTTAAAATCCTAATAAACAAAACAAAATAAACAAGCATCTAGAGTGAAACAACACAACATCAACGAAGCATCACTCACACTCAACGAAATATAAATGAAAATGTGCAAAACAAAAAGAAAATCCAGGTGAAAGCATCCAGGTGACAGTATTTGTAAGTATTTAGTGAAGATTGGCATTCAGAAAAACCAAGGAGCTCATCTTTGAGGGGTTGATCCTGTTTCTCCTTTCTGTTATGATCTGCCCTGTTAAAAAAGATTCTCTCTGAGGGGACAGATACACAGTCTATGTGCCATCACATGTATAAGATGTGGGTAGGCTGAGCACTTGGTCTCCCAGTGAACACTTGGTTCAGTGGGTCTGAACTTCTCTGTAAAAGGGGCTTCTCGTGTCCAAACTTTACTATATTTCCTCTCACTCATTTTCCTCACCTTTCCAGTGTGTAGTGTAAAGCGCTGAGTTCTCTCTCTCTCTCTCTCTCTCTCTCTCTCTCTCTCTCACTCTCCTGTTCGTGTGCACACTGTCTCTGTGTGTGTGTGTGTGTGTGTGTGTAACCCCTCCCCTCCTGCTCAGTGTAATTACACAAACGCCACCATGTATCTTGACCAATCACGTGCGGTTTTGACAGGAAAAAAAAAAAACGGAAAAAAACGAATCGGCTCCCAATCAGGAGCCGGATCCCGTCGTTCACTTTAAAAAGCCGACTCTTAGAGCCGGATCGTTCACGACCGACTCATCACTACTAGCGGTATTGGGAGCTCTTATTACAGGACGCTGTTTCTGCTGCTTGTTATTAAACTCACCTGTGGCTCATTTGAGTGGAGAAAACGTGCTGAGTTCTTGTTGTGTTCTTGTTTTTTATTGAGTTTTCTTGCTAGAAAAGGGATTTATGAAGCTTTTTGAGGTTGAAACTGGGTGCTGCATTTGTTTTAGATCTTCTGGACTTGCTCGGTGGCGCTATTTCTACTTAACAAAGTTTTAGTCTCATTTACACCCTGTTTTACGGTACTGATCACATTGTCTACACTAAAAGTTTTAGTGCGCATTTAAACCCTGTTTTACGGTACGATGCTCTGACTTTAGTACCGAGATTAAAACAGAAAGAAGTTTTACAGTTTAATAAACTTATCGAGTCCTGATGCACACAGATGTACCAGAAATAAAGTAAACATTGGTGCCACACTGGTGTCAGAAGTGGGATTGTGGCGTTTGGGTGGCTCTGGTGGTTCGGTGGGCCAATATGCCCAGTCTGTTTGAGTGCGCTGGCCCAGGTGGCTGCAGGGGCAGGGTGCCCGGTGCAGCAGTGGGTGGAAGGGCGGCTCGGCAGTGTAATGGGGTGAGGTCTGGATATAGAGCCACCCAGTGAACGCTGGTGAGTAGGTCACCGGGACGGTGGACCTTTGGGGAGGGTGTAATGTAGCGTCGCCACTGGGGGGCCGGCACGGGCTTTACCCAGAAGCCCTTGCGGCAATGCTGTCCAGGCTTATTGTAGCCGTGTATCCCAGTGTTGGGGATGGGGTGGCTGCGGTGAGGGCTGGATAGGCAGCTTTTATGTGTGTCTGTTGTATGAATGTTTGTGTGCATGAATGAGTGTCTTTCCCAAACCACTGAATGAACTGCCAAAGGCAGCTCACTCGCGGCCCCGACGCCCTCCTCCTTGCTCGCCGGCGCCACAATATTAAAGTTGAGTTTTGTAAAATCTTTGAGTAGAAAGTGACAGAATCTGTGCTGTGTGGATAAATATATATGTGTCCTTCTTTTGTTCGTTCACAGCACGTCAGAATTGTTACCATCTCCTCTGCTGGCACAGGATGACAGCTCAACCAAGGATGAACAGAAATTACCAGACACAGTTAGTCATTATTGTGCAGTTTGCCCTAAATTATGTTTGTTTCAGACCCAGGAGACCAGTTTGTGTGCTGTAGAGGACACTGAAATTTGCAACAATGCACTTTTATAGGCTGTTGTAACCAAATTTATCTTGATTCAAACAATTCCTTTTTGACAGTTGGTTCAGACACACAAAGAACATCAATGGGTAATGCAAATGGACATAAGAAACGACCTAGCACTGTCATAACATATAACAGAATCAAACACGCTACATACGCCTTCTTTTGTAAATTGAAAGGTTAATTGTTCAAGCCCCAGTTCTTCTGGAGAGTGTGTTTCTGTGTCCTTAAGGAAGCCACTGTTGGCTCCTGGTGTATCAGTTTCCCACATTAACCTCAATGTTATTGGTAATATTACCTGAGAACTAAATTATGAGATTAGGTAGAGGTTATTATTACACCATTTGTGTTATTCTTCAATTGTGGTTGTAGTTCTTCTATATTAATGTCTCCACTATTAAGACCTTTTGAACTAATAAACTTAATACATTTTTTATAATGAACGTGTTATTACTTCATTGTATTTCATGGTAAAAACCAATAATATTGTGCTTTTTTAATCAGGACCAAGATGAACAAACATTCTTCAAAATCCCACAGAAACCTTCGTACTTTTTCATTGAGAGGAAAGATTGGGAGATAATCAAAAGAAAAAGAAAACAAAGAGCTTGTAAAGGACTGCAGTGGATGAATATCATTTCAAAAGGATTGTACACTATATATCCATACTGCTCAATTTCATTCAAAAGGCACAGACCGAAAGCTTTAGGGTCCAAAAAAGCAAGCCCTGAATTCTGGTGTCTTGGTTACTGCCGATTTGAGGATTGCCCAGTCACTGTTACTCTGACTGTAGATAGTGAGAAGGACTTAAAGGCAAAGGTGGAGTTTCAAGGTGAGGAGTGCATTCATAATTGCACAGAACTGAAGAGACGACCTGTAAGAGCAAATGAAAGAGATGTAATTGGACAACAGTTACAAAAACAATTACCCCGAGCCATGTATCTACACTGTAAAAAATAAACATTTTTTTTACAGGTTTTCCCAGTACATTTTTACAGTTTTTCCCTGTATTTATAAAAGACAGAATTTTTTTGTAAAATTACAAGAATAAACTGTATATTGAAAAGTGTCATGTGATTTACCAAAAAAAATCTGTAAAAATGAAATACATAAAAAGTCTGTTTTTTAACAGTTTTTAAATGACACTTTTAACAAAACTAACTGTAAAAATAAAGTAATCTTCATTGACAAAAATAGCAGAATATTCTGTAATTTTCAAAAAGAAACCTTTTGTTATCACTGTCAAATACAAATAAATACTGTTAATAATGCATTTAAAAATGTACAATTGCAAGAAAATATGTGAGCAAAGAAAGAAATATTTTGTAATTTTGCATTTCTTAACCACTACTTTATATACATAAATTGGAAAAACAAAGGTATTTCCTACCTTATGAGACAGGCAACAATACAATTTAAACAGATTTTAACTTTTACTTTATTTATGCATTTGTGTTAATTTAAAGATTGAATTGTTAAATAAGTGCATTCATACAAACTGTGTAAAACCATAGTCAAATTTAAAACGTTATTAACTGTGATTTATTCTCACATTTATAATATTTAAATCAAGCATAATTTACCCATCCCCACATTCCCCAATAAACAGAAAGAGGTATTACAGTCCATCTGTGCAACATGTTGGGTGCACATTCCAACCAGAGCACCACAGATATAAAATGATGCTCTAACCTACCAGTTACACACTCAAAAAAAGGGTTTTGAGTGCCTGTCGGTTTTGCATAAAGAATATATGCTGGTGTGACACAAATCAATTACATTTTAGATTAAAACATGAATTCATTGTGTTTATTTAACTCAAATAAATGAACCATTCATAACATTCGATGTTTTCTAGTGGACTCAACTTAACTTAGTTGCTTTATTTCCCTTAACTACTTAATTGTGTTTCAATGGCATCTCAGGTAATGTGAAGCTTTACAAAATCTTTTTCCATATGTCTAATTGCATGCTAGTCATGATGTTTATCTTATTATATTGTTTAATGTAGCTCTTTAGTTGAATAATATTCAAGTTTTATTGCTGTGCATGCTTTATTTGTTTAAAAATGCTAACGCTAATTCGCGCGTGCTAATGCTAACGCTAACGGCGGACCTGCTTATAGTGATTTATTTATTAACATCTTTCCAGAGTTTCTGTGAATCATATTAAATTCTTGAGGCAGATTTTAATGGATTGCTGTTGGCTGACTGTATATTAAGTCCGGTTGCGCTGTGTGATAACGTTGCACTGCCGTGGTGCTAGCTAGTGCTAAGCTAGTCAAGTTCAACAGCCAGTATTCTCAACTTGTGGCAGTAAGGTTCTTTCCCGAAAGGTAAAAATGGCTTAAATTACTTCATGCGGAAGTATATTAGAAGAAGGTAGAAAATAAAAAGATGTGTAATATTTGCGGTGCCAGTGCATTAAAAAACATGGACACAACCTAGCTAGCTAAGATGTGAGCAGGCAGCTCGAGCCTGAGGGGAACGGCTTTTCGTTTGGCGCTCACGTTCTGCACAAACTAAAAACAAAGTGATTCTGTAACGTTAGTATCATTACAAACCTGAGTTTTGTGACTGTTATCCTCGAAAGCACACACATGTGAACAGTATTGGATAATCAATGAATTTGTAATGTTAAAGTCTTTACTATAGAAATAATATTTTAGTTATTTACAACAAAATAATTGATGTCTTGTATCTTCTGTTTACAGATGGTTGGAAATGTGTATTTGCAGTTGGACTGACCTTTTACTGGTAATTTTTTTTCTACATTTTATGCTAAATTGAAGAATATTGAGCTACTTTTGACTGAACACTGAGTTAAGTCTAGATTAAGTGAAGAAGAAAAAATGTGTAAATTCTTATTATTTATCCTGTTTGTTTCTTTTACTTACTTTTTTGTTTTATGTATTTTATGTCTATTTTCTTATTTAAGCTGGTAATATTCTTTATAAATATTTGTCTTGCTGATTTAGATTTCCTTTAGTAATTTTTTTATATATATATAACTTTAATAGTATCCAATTTCATCTACAGTTTAGGATTCCCCCAATCACGCAATACCATCAGCGCTAGGAGGGTGAAGGTAAGCACAAGTTTCCTCTGAATTGTTACAGCAACCACCCCATCTTTTCGGGTCAATGTACGTCTGAGCTAAAATAAAGGTTGAAGTGAGATGTCATATGTTAAGTTCTAAATGGAAATTTGTGTACTGTTAAGTTCAAGAAAGTGATTTTCCCCTCTGTTCCATTGTAGGATGGTAATATGGCTGCAACTGAACGGGTGATTGAGGAGACTGTTCGGGGGATCTATGCGACTAGAGTTGAGGGAGCTGAAGCCATGGACCCCCCTGCCAATACTGGAGTGGTATTAGAAGGTGGTGTGTTCCTTGCCTTTGCAGTCCGGGCTGATTTATGCCTTATATATTTATAACCTTATGATTTAGAACTTGAGTTACCCTCCTACATTCAGATACACTTTTGATGTACTCCAAAAACTGTTTCTGGAACTAGATGCTAACAAACTGTCTCATAAAGCTCAATTACTAAATACCAAGCTGTTCAGTGAGATGTAGTCCATACTGAGTATTACACTTGTGACGTACTGTTTATCCAATTCCACTGTGGTTGCACTTTCTGAAAACTTCAATGTTGGCACTGTTTTTTTGTACATAATTCAGATTTATAAGTGTTTCATACTCATGTTTTGCAGACATTTCACTTAACTGTGTGCTGCTTTGTTAAACATTTTCCATTGAAATGAATTCTGATTGCACTTATTGTATGCTGTATTGTGTTAGACATCTGATTCTTACACTGATCAGCCATAACATTAAAACCTCCTTGTTTCTACACTTACTGTTAATTTGTGTGAAAATTATTTGGGTCAAAAATAGCTGAACTGTGGTGGATTTTGATCCATTTTGAAGCTGAAATTAACAAAAGCTATTTATATACTGCATTTTTAAAGTTCTATATAACATGTAATAGCTGCAAAATTTAACAGTAAGTATTATGCAGACAAATCTTAACCTACTTAAAATTTTTGTATTTTGTATATATTTTTTAAATGAAGAATAACAATTTAAAAGTACAGTTAACTTATGTTTTAGAGAAAGAAAATGCTTTTATTTTGACAGTTTATTAATGTATTTAAATAATAAAAAAAGACAATTTAACAGATATTTTTTGCAATACCTCTGACAGTTAATTTAAAATTGGGCTTTTGCTAAGTAAAATTACATGTTTTTTTTTGTTTTATATGCAAATATTTTGTGAAAACAGTAGTAATTATCTGTACTTAAACTTTTCTTTACTATTTATAAAGATAAATATTCTGTTTTTTTAGAGGTGTATGACACTGTTCTAACAATGAATATATGTTGAAAGTAGAAGATTTCATGAAATTATAGGACAATTTCCTGTAAAATTACAGTGATAGATGTTAATTATGGTAAATATAATTACCGTTTTTTTACAGTTTATCTCTGTTTTAAATTTTACAGTTTTTTCCTGTTTTTTTACAGACATTCTCTGGCGCCCCTGCTGCCAGAAAAATACCGTTTTTTTACGCTTTTTTTTTTTTTTTACAGTGTATAGGTGGCATGAAATGGAGTCCAGTGATTACCAATCCTGGCATTTAAAATCCATATCCCTGTATATTTTGAAGTTCTCACTTTTTATACCAACACTGAACTAACAAATCATCTCAGTAGGAGATATAGCTCAAGCACGAAACACTAACTGTGCGCGTGGATGAGTTAGAATCTTCGTGGCGAATTTAAAAGGTTAGCGCGAGCGAACCAGTTAACGGACACTCAACGGTTTTGTAAGCTATCGCCTGAGACGCTGCTCTTCTACCCGGCAAAACCATCGATTTATTGTAGCATATAGTTGCTTTTTGTATATAGTAATTCCACTGACTTTTCTTCAGTACAGCTTCCCTGAGTATAAGTTACATTCCTGTTTGCATACAAAGTATTTACCCCCATTTACAAAGTAAGTAGCACTAGCTAGCTAACTTGGCTAACATTACGACTTTAGCTTGAAGCTAAAAAAAAAACTAGCTATAGCATTAGCCGGAAATAGTTTTGGTATTTGTTAGTTAGAAGTGTCAATTCTGAATACAATTCTGTTATTAACTTAACACTACTAGCAAAGGTTACATCAGTGGCATAATTACGGGCTAAACGACTTTTGCTAGCTAGCACTAGCTAACCTCGTCTCATTTTAGCTTTAGCTAACGCTAAGAAACATGCCTTTAGAAAAACACGAAATGTTAGTATTACCTCTCCACGGACTTTTAAGCAGTGAAAATTTCAACATACTACGTGAAATCCCTCCGTTTCTCATCAGCCACAGCTAAACCACTCACCGTTAGTTCTTTGGGTTGTTTTTTTTTTAAGTCACGCCTCTCCACATAAAGCATGTGATACATGTGATACATGCTTCAGCCAGTTAAATAAATAGTAGGCGAGTACCCTACATCCACAAAGGGCCGGTGTGGCTGCAGGTTTTCATAAAGTAACATGGGCACATATACTTGTGTAATCAGTTGGCCTCAGTCTTTAAACAGTTAACCTGATGTGCTCTGAAATCCAGCAGTTAACTGTCCAGTTGTGGATAAGTCTGGACAACGCTGAATAAAAATACACAGGTTCTTTCAAACATCAAGAAACTATATATTAAAGAAGCATGGTAAATTTAGTCGTTCAATGTATAGTTAACATTATCTCCCATTTATTATTAAATACATGTGTAAAAATGATCAAACCTACATTTAAATATATTTACCTTCACTATAGTTGAGCAGTCGAAAAAGTGCACAAAATCAGGAACTTTGCAAACATTTCAACACACCACAGGGTCAGTGTTCCCAGATAGTGATTAAGATCAATCCAGGATGACTTTTTTCCTTATGGAAAACTGTCGGTTCTCTGAGTGATCCCACAGAAGATCCACGTTTGTTACCATAAAATACAAAGTTTGTTTTTCGGCCCCATTCACTTCCATTCATTTTTTGAAAGTTCGAGATATCAACGCCGTTCCAACTCTAAATCGTAAAGCCCACTGATGTAACCCCGACTCAGATACAGCATGGGGATTCGAACCCACACCCACCTGCCACGCCCGGTTTTCGGCTCCATTCACTTCCATTCATTTTTTGAAAGTTTGAGATATCAACGCCGTTCCAACTCTATATCGTAAAGCTCACTGATGTAACCCCGACTCAGGTACAGCATGGGGATTCGAACCCACGCTCACCTGCCACGCCCGTTTTTCGGCTGCATTCACTTCCATTCATTTTTTGAAAGTTCGAGATATCGACGCCGTTCCAACTTTTAATCGTAAAGCCCACTGATGTAACCCCGACTCAGGTACAGCATGGGGATTCGAACCCACGCCCACCTGCCACGCCCGTTTTTCGGCTCCATTCACTTCCATTCATTTTTTGAAAGTTCGAGAAATCAACGCCGTTCCAACTTTTAATTGTAAAGCCCACTGATGTAACCCCGACTCAGATACAGCATGGGGATTCGAACCCACGCCCACCTGCCACGCCCGGTTTTCAGCTCCAATCACTTCCATTCATTTTTTGAAAGTTTGAGATATCAATGCCGTTCCAACTCTAAATCGTAAAGCCCACTGATGTAACCCCGACTTAGGTACAGCATGGGGATTCGAACCCACACCCACCTGCCACGCCCGTTTTTTTTCCCCCATTCACTTCCATTCATTTTTTGAAAGTTTGAGATATCAACGCCGTTTCAACTCTAAATCGTAAAGCCCACTGATGTAACCCCGATTCAGATACAGCATGGGGATTCGAACTCACGCCCATCTGCCACGCCCGGTTTTGGGTCCATTCACTTCCATTCATTTTTTGAAAGTTTGAGATATCAATGCCGTTCCAACTCTAAATCGTAAAGCCCACTGATGTAACCCCGATTCAGGTACAGCATGGGGATTCGAACTCACGCCCATCTGCCACGCCCGGTTTTGGGTCCATTCACTTCCATTCATTTTTTGAAAGTTTGAGATATCAACGCCTTTCCAACTCTACATTGTAAAGCTCACTGATGACACCCCGATATGGATACAGTATGGGGATTCAAACCCATGTTCACCTACCACACCCGTTTTTCAGCACTATTTACTTCCATTCATTTTTTGAAAGTTCGAGATATCGACGTAGTTCCAACTCTAAATCGTCTAAATCGTCAACCAAAATAATTCAGAAACCACCAACAGCATGACCAAAAATATACAGACATCACCAACTACATGATCAAAAGTATTCGGACACCACCAACTCCATGACCAACTGCATGGCCAAATGTATTTGGCAAACACCACCAAAGCATGACCAAAAGTATTCCTACACCACTAGCTACATGACCAAAAGTTCTCAGAATTATTGATATCTTTGTAGTATCAACATTAGTTTAAGAGTTTTAAAGTGAGCCTTATGTCTCTGCTTAAAATATTAATTATTTTAGAGACTTAAATCAATAAAAACATTGGCAACTTGGTGGTGGTAGCAAAAGGGCAATAGTGGAAACTTGGAGGGGGTTGAATCAATTACCTTCTTTTACAATTTCAGGTCCTTAATCACTGAGCTGCAATAAGCCATATAAACATGAAAAACATTACCAGACAATGTATGCATATTTTACAGTAGACAACCTTGTCACATCAATATTTTATTTGGCACATAATAGAAAATTAGAAATAGCCAGGGATAATATTTCCAACAACAATTATATTATTTAATAACTAAATACGTACAAATGTTGATAAAAAAAAATTTTTTTAATCATATTTGGGAAAAGGGGTTGGACATTCAAATATTTAAAAAATATCGGGTTCAGTAAATGTATAATGGCTGCCAATGTAAACATTTCACATTGTACATCTAACTTACATAATATCTCACATTAGCTTGCTAGAAAAGTTTTCTTTACAGGAACAAGGCTCTGAGATATTCTGATATATTATTAAAAAAAATGTCATTGCCCAAAGGACTCAAATGAACCTTATCCTGAAGGAACAGCTTACGGTCGTTAAAATGTATGTCATGGTGATGCACGATACCCCCATTAGTTCCAAAAACAAAACTTGTAATTTTACTGTTCACCCACTTACGAGACCGTTCAATTTTTTTCGGGTGTACAGACCCCCAGCAGCGTCGCTGGGTGATGGCTGATAATATAATTTGCATTTCTGGAAAACGCTGTTGGAGATCCTGAAGGTCCCGCTTCATTGCTGCAGCAAGATGCAAGGACTTTATTTTCCCCAAGTCATTCCCACCGCAGTGAATAAGCAGAACATCTGGTGGAGTTCTTCCTGAAAGCCAGTTGTTGAAATGAGGGACAACAGAATGCCACCTCAATCCACCCAAGCCAAGCCACTCAACCTCGGCATAGACACCCAGGCTTGTCCCTATGGTCCTCCTTGCTCTTTCTTTTCCATGCCGAATGTAGCTGTCACCTAACAGCAATACTTTTGGTAGATCTATAAAAAAAAAGATTATCAAACTAAATATTGAAAGACATAACAGACATAATTTTTTGTTGCAATAATTACAGATTTTTTACATTTACATTTACATTTTCAGCATTTAGCAGACGCTCTTATCCAGAGCGACTTACAGAAGTGCTTCCATAGTGAACATTTCATTCCTTAAGTTTAGATAGACAACAGTCAAAGAACACAACTCTGCTAAAACCTGTTAGAACCAAAGTGCCTCTTTTTTAATGGAAAAGATTGGAATAAAGTGTTAGTAAATAAGTACAAATCAGCTTAAGTGTTTAGTAAAAAGGTGTGTTTTTAATCGTTTTTTAAAGACAGCAAGAGACTCAGATGTTCGGACAGACAGAGGAAGTTCGTTCCACCATTTGGGCGCTAGAACAGAGAAGAGCCTTGATGCTTGTCTTCCTTTAGTCCTGGATGGAGGCTCAAGTCGAGCTAGACTAGAGGCTCGGAGGTTGCGTGGTACAGAGCGGGGTTTGATTAGACCCCGAAGGTACAGTGTATCACAAAAGTGATTACACCCCTCACATTTCTGCAAATATTTCATTATATCTTTTCATGGGACAACACTATAGAAATAAAACTTGGATATAACTTAGAGTAGTCAGTGTACAGCTTGTATAGCAGTGTAGATTTACTGTCTCCTGAAAATAACTCAACACACAGCCATTAATGTCTAAATAGCTGGCAACATAAGTGAGTACACCCCACAGTGAACATGTCCAAATTGTTCCCAAATGTGTCGTTGTCCCTCCCTGGTGTCATGTGTCAAGGTCCCAGGTGTAAATGGGGAGCAGGGCTGTTAAATTTGGTGTTTTGGGTACAATTATCTCATACTGGCCACTGGATATTCAACATGGCACCTCATGGCAAAGAACTCTCTGAGGATGTGAGAAATAGAATTGTTGCTCTCCACAAAGATGGCCTGGGCTATAAGAAGATTGCTAACACCCTGAAACTGAGCTACAGCATGGTGGCCAAGGTCATACAGCGGTTTTCCAGGACAGGTTCCACTCGGAACAGGCTTCGCCAGGGTCGACCAAAGAAGTTGAGTCCACGTGTTCGGCGTCATATCCAGAGGTTGGCTTTAAAAAATAGACGCATGAGTGCTGCCAGCATTGCTGCAGAGGTTGAAGACGTGGGAGGTCAGCCTGTCAGTGCTCAGACCATACGCCGCACACTGTATCAACTCGGTCTGCATGGTCGTCATCCCAGAAGGAAGCTGACGCACAAGAAAGCCCGCAAACAGTTTGCTGAAGACAAGCAGTCCAAGAACATGGATTACTGGAATGCCCTGTGGTCTGACGAGACCAAGATAAACTTGTTTGGCTCAGATGGTGTCCAGCATGTGTGGCGGCGCCCTGGTGAGAAGTACCAAGACAACTGTATCTTGCCTACAATCAAGGTACCAATGGTGGTCAAGGTACCAATGGTGGTGGTAGCATCATGGTCTTGGGCTGAATGAGTGTTGCTGGCACTGGGGAGCTGCAGTTCATTGAGGGAAACATGAATTCCAACATGTACTGTGACATTCTGAAACAGAGCATGATCCCCTCCCTTCGAAAACTGGGCCTCATGGCAGTTTTCCAACAGGATAACAACCCCAAACACAACCTCCAAGATGACAACTGCCTTGCTGAGGAAGCTGAAGGTAAAGGTGATGGACTAAACCCAATTGAGCACCTGTGGCGCATCCTCAAGTGGAAGGTGGAGGAGTTCAAGGTGTCTAACATCCACCAGCTCCGTGATGTCATCATGGAGGAGTGGAAGAGGATTCTAGTAGCAACCTGTGCAGCTCTGGTGAATTCCATGCCCAGGAGGGTTAAGGCAGTGCTGGATAATAATGGTGATCACACAAAATATTGACACTTTGGGCACAATTTGGACATGTTCACTGTGGGGTGTACTCACTTATGTTGCCAGCTATTTAGACATTAATGGCTGTGTGTTGAGTTATTTTCAGAAGACAGTAAATCTACACTGCTATACAAGTTGTACACTGACTACTCTAAGTTATATCCAAGTTTTATTTCTATAGTGTTGTCCCATGAAAAGATATAATAAAATATTTGCAGAAATGTGAGGGGTGTACTCACTTTTGTGATACACTGTAGCTTGGGGCTGGTCCATTTTTGGCTTTGTAGGCGAGCATCAGTGTTTTAAACTGAATGCGTGCAGCTACAGGAAGCCAGTGAAGAGAACGCAGCAGTGGGGTGATGTGGCAGTGTTTAGGTTGGTTAAAAACCAGACGTGCAGCTGCATTTTGAATGAGCTGTAAGGGTTTAATAGTGGCCATGGGATTTCCTGCCAGGAGGGAGTTGCAGTAGTCCAACCGAGAGATTACAAGTGATTGCACCAGAATCTGGGTAGCTTCCCTGGAGAGAAATGGACGAATCTTCCTGATGTTGTACAGGAGGAACCGGCACGATCTCGTCATGTTGGCTATATAAGGAGAGAAGGTCAGCTGGTTATCCAGGACAACACCAAGACTTCTTACCTTATCAGATGGTCTAATCTGGAAGTCATCCAGAGAAATGACTAGGTCCTGGGTTGGAGACAGATCTCCAGGAATGAGCAACATCTCTGTCTTGCTGGGATTAAGTTTTAGAAGATGAGCTGACATCCATTGTGAGATATCTCGCAGACATGATTTTAGCCTGGCCCAAGTTCATTTTATACCTAAAATCTATAGCCAACATGGCACACTCAGCAATGGTGCACATGAAAATTCATTCAAAGGGGCAATTTCAGAAGCATACTGGTGGCATAATTCAAGTTGGGCCAGACAAATAAAAAATCCATCATACAGAACTGGTCCCTCTCTGTAAGAAAAAGTTGATTTTAGCCTGGCCCAAGTTCATTTTATACCTAAGATCTAACTGCCAACATGGCACACTCAGCAATGGTGCACATGAAAATTGATTCAAAGGGGCAATTTCAGAAGCATACTGGTGGCATAATTCAAGTCGGGCTGGATCTCTTCTCTCTGTGAATTTCTCTTTACACAATACTTTCATTTTTCTTCTTGAATTCTATGTGTAATCGTTCTTCCTCTTGTGTTAATCCTTCTGTTATGTTTGTTTTGTCATTGTACATTGACCTTGAGTTTGCTGAAAGACGCTATATAAGTTAAACTTATTACTATTATTATTATTGTAGTTTGTGTGCAGCTGCTGTCTCTATTATCATGGCTGAACAGATTCTCACAATTTGGGGTTGACGGTTTTATTTATTTGTGTAAATAGAGATTAGAGTCGTTTGTGTGACTGTGAGGGTTTAGTGGTGCTGTTAGTGTTAGTGATAGTGATAAACACAAATAAATTCAATAATAAATGTTAGTTTTACTTACTGAGTTCATCTTTATCTTCAGGTTCTTCCTTCTTCACAGGCTTCATCTGGAAACCTCCACACTGTTGGTCCTCTGGGGTGAGGTGTTCCTCAGAGGTGACGTGTTCCACAGGGATTAAAGTGACTTCACCTGAAATTCATCAATATGTGAAGAAGAAACTCAACAACTGGAGGAAACTGAAGGTTGTGGGTTTAGTTACCACAAATAAATACGACTTAGATTTAATCCAGACTGGAAGTATCAGCACTTCTACACAGGACAGTACGGTACAGTACAGGTTCTAATCCCACTATCCACATTTTCTTATTATTTCTACTATACTAACCACACTGTACTGTACTAACATGGCAAATTGCTCCATATTTACTTACAGAAGTAACTTCCATCTTCTTCCTCCTCCTTTTTTATTAGTTTCTCTTGGAATCCTTCATTTTGTAGATCTATGGGGGTGACGTCTCCCTCTTCTGCTGACTGCATTATTAAAAGATCTGACAGACAGACGGACAGATAGACAAATGTACTTTATTCCCTATTAAAGAGAAATCCAGGAATACTCTTTCAGACTGTTTTAACTGTTTCTTTTTAATGCTGTGAGGCTGTAAACAGAGTGAAAATGTTGAAACTATTGTGGGACTGAGCAGCATCAGACAGAAAAGACTTCTAATAGAACTTTTTGGGTTGGTTTCACAGACAGGGATTAAGCCTAGTCCTAGACTACACAGCATTTTGAATGGAGATTCTCTATTTAAAGCTAAATGTAGTCCTGGACTATAAGCCTTAATCCCTGTCTGGGAAACAACCCTTTGAGTTTGGTGGAAGTGGTTTTGTGGCCCAAAGTGAAATGATTAAGTCTGATGTTCTTTACATCTAGTTTCTCATCCACTCCCAATAACAGTGCTGTACTAATACTTTTAACTTTTACTATAAACCTGTAAAACAACCTGTAAACAAAGCTACAAGAACTCGCTGTTTCTATCAAACATTACAAACTGTAAACAAAGCTGAAAATGTGACGCGTTTATATCAAAATGTTAGATTTAATAATGAATAAACTCTGAATCCGTTACAATCCACTGATTCATCGGTTCAATGAATCGGTTCATCAGTACTGAATCATGTGTGATGCTAACAGTTAGCGGAACAGCTAATAGTTTGTTTGTTTAAATAAAACTGGAGTTAAAGCTCCTCAAATCCTCACAGTGATGTTTTATTATGAACTCTAGTTTTATTATTAATTAGAATGTGGTTATAATGAAATATAAGGGTTATAATTAAATACATATTTTACTTACAGATGAGGCTCTACAGTACAAACACAGCAGCTTCTTGTTCTTCTTATGATGGTTAATGGCGGTTGGCAGAACAACTTAAGACGCACCAGCGTCACCAACTGGACTGGAGTTGAACAGCAGCTTAGCAGTAAAACATCTCCATTAGCCCTGTATCTCTCAGCTACAGTGTTGGGGGGAACGCGGTACAGTCACGTGATTACTTTTTATCTGTAACGTGTTGGGAGGAACGAACCGATTCTATTGAATGACTCTTTGAAATGAACTAAAGGAACCGAGTCGCTCCTCTAGTATAAGGACAAATAATTAAGGAATAAACTCGTTTAATGATGTTAAATCTGATTGGTTCATGGCGTTTATGTTTTAAAGCAGAAACAAACACAGGCACATCTCTGTACAAGAGAGGATTTTTCTGAAACTAAATAAATAAAGTAAATAAATGGAATTTGTTTGTAGATGTGATTCCAGTATACAGTATTTGTTTGGGTTTAGAATGTAACGTGAAAGTAAAGTAATGAGGAACGAGATTATATTTTCCAGGAAGTAATGAGTAAAGTAATCCCATTACAATTTTAGTTAAGTAATGAGTAATGAGTAATGGATTACTTTTTTGAGTAACTACCCCAACACTGCTCAGGTAGCTTTAGAGAGGACTACAGTCAGTCCTAGACGTTCTTCCAAGCAGTTTCTCTAATGTCATGTTTTGTTTTCCAACTCACACATTCACACCAGTAGAAGCTTAAAAATAACACTACAAACCAACTAGTCTATAAGCACAAGAGGATTCATCTTTACAGACGGTGCTGTTTATGCTTTTACACTTTAAAATATGAGGAGGTTTTTTTATTACAACAAACACAACGGCAACAATTAATAATTATAAAAATAAAATAATATTAATAAAGTCACAAATCTGTACCCAAGCAACAAGCTGTAATTTATTTCTAGCACCACTAGATGGCGACGATGTCTGTACAACATTTTGAACTTCACTTTAAAAGTCAGTTGAATGTGTTTTACTGTAGTAAGAATGAAAGTATGAGCTGATCTTTGTCTCATTGTGTAGCTTTGATGAAGAAAAAGCCGCTGGGTCAGTGTGTAACAGGAGCTTTGGAGTGAAGGTGGGTGTGTGTGGATAAAAGCTTCCAGCACAGGTGGTCTCCCATCCAAGTACTAACCAGAACCCACTCTGCTTAGCTTATTTGTATCATCTGTATTCAACCATTTCTTCACCAGCAGCACTGTAATTATGAGAGAATTTCTATTGTCACTCCAGCTCAAGCCTACATACAAATACATGGACCGTGAGTTTAGTCCCATTTAACAACCGTGGACACATTTGTTGACATCAGATTCAACTCTCATCACACAGAGGACTCGGATGGAATTTACAGTTTAACAAATACATTTATTCATCAATAAAGAAACACTTGTCTCCCGACCCCTCAACTGGTCTTGGTCAATTGGTCACCTCCATGATAAGAAAACACCTGAACTACCACAATAGTATTTATTTATTTTTAAATGTAATTGTAAAACATGTCAGTGCAGTCTGTATTAGGATTTATATGAACTGGGTTTTATGCACTAGAAGATGGTGGGATAATTAAATGTAAATATGAGTATTTCTTTTAACAAAGGAGTTTAGCTACCACTAATTTGGTCTATAGATAAACACAAAGAACAAAGACTCATGATGACAGAACAATGCAACACTGTTCAGTCTACAGCCCTCCATTCACACCTTCTCATGTACATTCTGGTTGAGGACGGTTCATTATTTGCTAAGTGGAAATCATCTAAAGACTAGAATTTTGGAGTGTAGATCTAAAAGTGTTAAAGTAAAAAGTTATACATTTATGAAAACTTAGCATTCATAATATGAAGAATTTATGCAAACACCATAAAGACCAGGGTAAAAATCTTCCACTTGAATGTAAAAGTTGTTCTGTGTTTATTAAAGTAGATTAAACTTGAATAATTAATAAAACAGATTCTGATT
Source organism: Trichomycterus rosablanca (assembly GCF_030014385.1). NCBI lineage: Eukaryota > Metazoa > Chordata > Actinopteri > Siluriformes > Trichomycteridae > Trichomycterus > Trichomycterus rosablanca. Next base: position 20,662,525 of record NC_086001.1, on the reverse strand, counting down.
CAGATCTGAGGTTGGTACATTACACCACATTACATTTGATGATTAATGATAATATTCATACAATCATGTACATTTGATAATTGAAGTAGAACAGTTCTAGTGGATATTAGTAGAAAAAGAAAGTACACATAGCTTTTTCTGTACATGCAGTAGTGGAGTATCATTTTATTTTCTCCTCTGAATGCGCTGGTGACCGTACTGGTGTCAATTAAAAATGCTGCTTCCAGTAAAACTTCATCTGCACTATAAGCAGCAATATGGGTCATCCTCTTATGTGAATGCGCTGGTGTGGTGTACTTAAAGGATATTCCTTTCACTAAAGTTCTTTTCAGACAGTAAACTGTGATACGACCTCTCTCCTGTGTAAATGCGCTGGTGTTGTTGGAGAACATAATGTGCAATAAAATACTTCCCACACTCTTAACAGTGATGTAGTTTCTCTATGTGAATACGCTGATGCCGTTTGAGACTATTTTCATGAGCAAACATCTTTCCACACACTGAGCAGTGATACGGCTTCTCTCCTGTGTGAATATGCTGGTGTATTTTGAGGTTAACATGTTGAGCAAAACTCTTTCCACACTCTGAGCAGTGATACGGTTTCTCTCCTGTGTGAATACGCTGGTGTACTTTAAGGGCACTACTTTGAATAAAACTCTTTCCACACTCTGAGCAGTAATATGGTTTCTCTCCTGTGTGAATATGCTGGTGTTGTTGGAGTGTACATCGTTTAGTAAAACTTATTCCACACACTGAGCAGTGATACGGCTTCTCTCCTGTGTGAACACGCTGGTGTACTTTAAGGTCACCACTTTGAGCGAAACTCTTTCCACACTCTGAACACTGATATGGCTTCTCTCCTGTGTGAATGCGCTGGTGTTTTTGGAGCATATTCTGATGAGAAAAACTGCTTCCACACTGTAAGCAGTGATATGGCTTCTCTCCTGTATGAATGCGCTGGTGTTGTTTGAGATTACTCTGCATAGTAAAACTCTTCCCACACTCTAAGCAGTGATATGGCTTCTCTCCTGTGTGAATGCGCTGGTGTTTTTGGAGCGTATTCTGTTGAGAAAAACTGCTTCCACACTCTAAGCAGTGATATGGTATCTCTCCTGCACTGTAAGCCCGGATGAGTTCAATCTACTTAAAAAATTTGAGGAAACCGGTTGCCTTAAAAAAGTTAAGTAATGTATAATGAAAACTTGAGTTAGCATAACTTAAAACATTAAGTTATTACACCTAAAAGGCAAGTTGATTAAACTTTCTTTTTTTTGTTATACCAACTGCTTTTCCCAATAATTCTACTTATTATCTTGAGCTCAATGGAAAAAACTATTGATTTCTTCTTAGTTTTCATGTTAATTACATTTTAAATATGAATTACAAATGTTTATAGAGAAACAGACACAATTATAAAATTATTTTTCTTTATTTCACTTCAGAAGTATTTACTTAAAATACATGTCAAGAAAACATCTTTAAAACTGTACAAACTGTATATAAAGTTCTGATGAAACACAAACAGCTCCTCACAGTAACCATGAACCTGTAAAACAACAAAAAGAAACAAGAAACAGAAGTATTAAAATCAACATTAATAGCATTAATTTAAGGATTAAAATAAAGCAAGTCAGCACACTCTTTGCTTCGTATGAAGGCTAGCATGCTAACATGCTAGCATGTAGCCTAAATACGGCAAATAAAGCAGCGCTGTTTGATTATTTATTTAGTGTCAACATTAAGATCATTTATTTTAAACAAAATTGTTAAGTAAAGTACAACACTTACCAAAATTAGACGGAAGATGAAAAAGCCCCATTAGACTGGTGTACATGCTACTCAAAAATAGCATAATGAGGAAGAAAATGTTTGTCCACTTAGTTTAACAAAGGTTCCACTTCTCAAAAGACATTTGAGGAAGACAAGTTTACTTTTGCAAAAAGCCTTAAATGAAAAGTAAAAAGTAATTTGCAACAACAGGTTTCAAAAGTTAAAACAAATGGCTGCCTGATTCACCAACAGCAAGCTGAAAAAAGGCGGACTTACATGTAAATGGGGGCGTTTTTCTGTTTTATTACCTTAACTTAACTTTTTTAAGTTAATCTGATGGAAAAGTAATTTTTTTTGTTTAGTACACTTAAATCTTTTAGCCCATTTAAATGTGTACTCAAATTAGTACAATGTACTCTGCATTTTATAGTAGAGCAAAAAAACTTAAATAATTTATGTATGTTGTACTAAAAATGTTTAATTAAATATAAAGTCCGGGCTTACACTGTGTGTGAATGCGCTGGTGTTGTTTGAGATGACTCTGCATAGTAAAACTCTTCCCACACTCTAAGCAGTGATATGGCTTCTCTCCTGTGTGAATGCGCTGGTGTTGTTTGATATGACTCTGCATAGTAAAACTCTTCCCACACTCTAAGCAGTGATATGGCTTCTCTCCTGTGTGAATGTGCTGGTGTTGTTGGAGATTACTCTGCATAGTAAAACTCTTCCCACACTCTGAGCAGTGATATGGCTTCTCTCCTGTGTGAATGTGCTGGTGTTGTTGGAGATTACTCTGCGTAGTAAAACTCTTCCCACACTCTGAGCAGTGATGAAAGTTCTTCATGTTTATGCTTTGATAAGACTGTAGAAACTGTTTCCTTGGAAAGCAACAGAAACAAAGAAACAAGTCGATTAATTAGAATTACTTTTACTACATTAATACCACAATAATATTAAACTCATCACCTAGTAATAAAAACATTAAATTCACTTCACGTCTAAGTGAGAATCTGAATTCAAAGAACATCAGGATAAAATACTTATAAATACTGCAGATATTAATAAGTAAATAACTATAAATAACTTGATATAAATAAAGATATAAGAGATCTGATTTTCTCAACATCAGTCCTGAACCAAGCAAATCTAATCCAGTTCATGACAGGACTAATAATTAGCTCACAAGTGTAAATCTTTGGTGTGCTGGGAGTAAAAAAGGCTTCATAAATCACCACAATTATGAGCATAAAGCTATTTTAAACAGTCTGAATATATTAACCTGATAATATTAAATAACATAATAAAATAAAAAGAACAACAAATGCAACATAAATGTAAAAGAAACAAACAAGAAAACCCTTTACCTTCCTGTTAGAATCCTGGCACGCCACTTTAACAATGCTGGTGTCTCCAGCAGGTCGTTTCTAATGAAGAACGTGCAGAAGATCCTTCTTACCAAGTGACTCAGCTACAGGTCTAGAGTTTAGTCCTTAAATAGAGCTGAGAACAAAGACCCAAGACCAGTTAAAAACTCTGCATTGGTCAATCATCAGCCAACTATACACACCTTCTTGTGTGAAGTACTAGCTCATTATCTGTGGAACATGTGCAAATGAAGTAGATGGAGCCACAAAGCATGATGGGTGAAGTCAAACTACATTCTGATGTATCATTTCTGAATACATTTTAGACACGTGACAATGTTAAAGGCCCTAATTATAAAGTTTAAGGGTACCAAAAAACAGGGTTTAGATGTGCATAAAACTTTCAGCATAGACCATGTGATCAGTACCATAAAACATGGTTTAGATGCGCATTAAAACCTTTAGTGTAGACCATGTGACGTACCGTAAAACAGGGTGTAAATGCACATTAGGTTTTGAGCAAATTTTAGTGCGCATTTAAACCCTGTTTTACAGTATGCTTAAAGTTTAAGTGCGCATCTAAACCTTAGTAATTTTATTCAATAGTAACATTTAATAGTAACACTTTAAATACTACAACCCCTGGCAAAAATGATGGAATCACCACTCTTGGAGGATATTATTTAAATAGTTTAATTTTTTAGAAAAAAAAAAATACAAAAACAGACATGCCACAAAACTCATTTTTCAAAAGTTCAACCTTCTGGCATTAAGAAACTAATATAATTGTTGTGGTAGAGGAAAACTCTGTAATTTGCAGTTTAAAAACAAAACATCTGCAGCAGATTAAATTTGCTAATTATTCTCCAGTTTAAAAACAGTGCTCACACCTCGGAGAGCTGTTGCACAAAGCAGATTGACATGAATCATGGCTCCAACACAAGATATGTCAGTTGAAACAAAGGAGACGATTATAAAACTCCTTCAAGAAGGTAAATCATCATGGAATGTCGTGAGAGATGTTGGTTGTTCCCAGTCATCTGTGTCTAAAATCTGGACCAAGTACAAACAAAATGGGAAGGTTGTAAAAGGGAAGCATACTGGTAGACCAAGGAAGACATCAAAGCATCAAGATGAGAATGAGAAACAAGTGGGCGGAAAGTGGAGTCAATGTCTGTGACCGAACTGTAAGAAATCACCTAAAAGAAATGGGATTTACATACAGAAAAGCCAAACAAAAGCCATCATTAACACTTAAACAGAGAAGAACAAGGTTAAAGTGGGCTAAAGAAAAGCAATCGTGGACTGTGGGTGACTGGATGAAAGTGATCTTCAGTGATGAATCGTGAATCTGCATTGGGCGAGGTGATGATGCTGTGACTTGCTTGGTGTCTGTCCAATGAAATGGTTGAGGATAACTGCATGTAAATTTCCACAGCTGTTGATGATATGGGCCTGCATGTCAGGTAAATGCACAGGGGAGATGGCAGTCTTCAATAAATGCCAATGTCCACATTGAAATTTTTTAATTGAAAGTATGTTTGGTGATAATGAATTCACTTTTCAAGATGATAATGCATCTTGCCATAGGACAAAGGACATGAAAACTTTCCTTAAAGAAAACATATAATGTCAATGGCATGGCCTGCAAATAGTCCAGATCTCAATCCAGTTGAACATCTCTGGTGGAAATTGAAGAAGATGTTCAATGACAAGGTTCAAATCTGCAAAGCTGATCTTGCAACAGCAATAAGAGACAGTTGGAGGCAGATTGATGAAGAATACTGTTTGTCATTAGTTAACTCCATGCCTCAGAGAGTTATTTCTTTATTGTTTTTATTGTTGGCATTATGTAGTTTTACTACATTCTGATGCACACTGTGTATCATACAGCTAGACAGCAAATAAAACCAACATAACTGTTCTGGAGGGAGTTGTCTGTCTGTCTGTCTAGCTGACAGACAGACTCAAAACTGGGTGAACGATTGTCTTAAAATACACTGTAAAATCCTACATAAACTGCATCTCCCAAAATGCATGCTGATTTTCTGACCCGCAATGTGACCCCATTCTGCCAGTAGATTATGTAAAAAAATATTTACACATAATCCCAACATGTACAAGAAGAGAAAATGAAGCAGAATGAAGAAATGTAATGAAAATGAATACAAGTTTGTGCTTTAGGAAGAGAAAGGAAAGGAGTTTAGCTACCACTAATTTGGTCTATAGATAAACACAAAGAACAAAGACTCATGATGATAGAACAATGCAGCACTGTTCAGTCCACAGCCCTCCATTCACACATGTACATTCTGGTTGAGGACGGTTCATTATTTGATAAGTGGAAATCATCTAAAGACTAGAATTTTGGAGTGTAGACCTAGAAGTGTTAAAGTAAGAGGCTATTCATTTATGAAAACTTAGCATCCATAATATGAAGAATTTATGCAAACACCATAAAGACCAAGGTAAAATTCTTCCACTTGAAAGTAAAAGTTGTTCTGTGTTTATTAAAGTAGATTAAACTTGAATAATGAATAAACAGATTCAGATCTGAGGTTGGTACATTACACCACATTACATTTGATGATTAATGATAATATTCATACCATCATGTACATTTGATAATTGAAGTAGAACAGTTCTAGTGGATATTAGTAGAAAAAGAAAGTACACATAGCTTTTTCTGTACATGCAGTAGTGGAGTATCATTTTATTTTCTCCTCTGAATGTTTTTCTAGACGACTCCAGTCACAAAAACTATTAAAAATGCTGCTTCCAGTAAAACTTCATCCTCACTATAAGCAGCAATATGAGTCATCCTCTTATGTGAATGTGCTGGTGTGGTGTACTTAAAGAATATTCCTTTCACTAAAGTTCTTTTCAGACAGTGAACAGTGATACGACCTCTCTCCTGTGTGAATGTGCTGGTGTTGTTGGAGAACATAATGTGCAATAAAATACTTCCCACACTCTTAACAGTGATGTAGTTTTTCTATGTGAATACGCTGATGCTGTTTGAGATTATTTTCATGAGCAAAAAACTTCCCACACTCTGAGCAGTGATACGGCTTCTCTCCTGTGTGAATACGCTGGTGTACTGTAAGGACACTACTTTGAGTAAAACTTTTTCCACACTCAGTGCAGTTATACGGTTTCTCTCCTGTGTGAATGCGCTGGTGTACTTTAAGGGCACTACTTTGAGTAAAACTTTTTCCACACTCAGTGCAGTTATACGGTTTCTCTCCTGTGTGAATACGCTGGTGGTTTTGAAGGGTACTATGCTCAGCAAAACTCTTTCCACACTCTGAGCAGTAATATGGTTTCTCCCCTGTGTGAATACGCTGGTGTTTTTGAAGGGTACCATGTTCAGCAAAACTCTTTCCACACTCAGTGCAGTTATATGGTTTCTCTCCTGTGTGAATACGCTGGTGTTTTTGAAAAGTACCATGTTCAGCAAAACTCTTTCGACACTCTGAGCAGTAATACGGTTTTTCTCCTGTGTAAATACGCTGGTGTTTTTGAAGGTTATTCTGTTGAGCAAAACTCTTTCCACACTCTAAGCAGTGATACGGCTTCTCTCCAGTGTGAACACGCTGGTGTACTTTAAGGTCACTTCTTTGAATAAAACCCTTTCCACACTCTGAGCAGTGATAGGGCTTTTCTCCAGTGTGAATACGCTGGTGTACTTTAAGAGCAATACTGTAAGAAAAACTCCTCCCACACTCTGAGCAGTAATACGGTTTCTCTCCTGTGTGAATACGCTGGTGTAATTTAAGGTTACTGCTTTGAGTAAAACTCTTTTCACAGTCCGAGCACTGAAATGGCTTCTCTCCTGTATGAATGCGCTGGTGTTTTTGAAGGGTACCCTGTTTAGCAAAACTCTTTCCACACTCTGAGCAGTGATATGGTTTCTCTCCTGTGTGAACATGCTGGTGTTGTTGGAGATTACTCTGCTTAGTAAAACTCTTCCCACACTCTGAGCAGTGATGAAAGTTCTTCATGTTTATGCTTTGATAAGACTGTAGAAACTGTTTCCTTGGAAAGCAACAGAAACAAAGAAACAAGTCGATTAATTATAATTACTTTTACTACATTAATACCACAATAATATTAAACTCATCACCTAGTAATAAAAACATTCAATTCACTTCACGTCTAAGTGAGAATCTGAATTCAAAAAACATCAGGATAAAATACTTATAAATACTGCAGATATTAATAAGTAAATAACTATAAATAACTTAATTAATTTAAATTATTATTAAATAGAATAATCTTGATTACATTAATTGTTATTGTGATTAAAAGGAATCTACTTGTTTCCACAGAACAATTCCACTTCATAATGATAGTACATCATCTGTAGTTTACACTCAGTTAATATCAAGACATTCTGATGTATCATTTCTAAATACATTCTAGAAATGTGACAATATAAAAGGCCTTTATTATAAAGTTTAAGGGTACCAAAAAAAAAAAGGGTTTAGATGTGCATAAAACTTTTAGCATAGACCATGTGATCAGTACCGTAAAACAGAGTTTAATCAGGGGTGGGCAATTAAATTTTCCAAGGGGCCACATAAGAAACTGGGACTGTCGTGGAGGGCCGGACCAATAAGGTGAACTTAATTCTGCTCAATATTAATTTTATCTTTTTATTTACATTTTCAGCATTTAGCAGATATCTTTATCCAAAGTGATTTACAATACAGTTACAGTATACAGTCTGAGCAATTGAGGGTTATGGGTCTTGCTCAAGGGTCTAACAGCAGCAACTTGGCTGTGGTGGGCTTTGAACCAGCAACCTTCTAATTACTAGTCCAGTACCTTAACCACTAGGCTACGACTGCTCACTCTTTATGAAAAGCAGTAGATTGTACAGTTCTTATAAGCTGTTAATGTTTAGATGTTACAATCAGAAAATTAGAAGTAGAGAGAGTAAAAATGTTCTTATATTTCTGTTTAGTATCATAACAGCGATTTAGAGCCTAAATTCTGATCCTTAACCAGCGTTACACCTGACTTCAGTTAATAAATACCTCAGAAGTTAATGTCTTGTTAAAAACTCCTTCTGTTCACATTACAGTGAAGCTGGAAACACTCGCACACACGTAAATCAAAACTTACGGTAATTTAAAGACATAGCGCTCCCGTCAAAATCAATCCTGTTGTAATGCATGTTTGATGTACATTGTTTTACATCTAATTTTTAATTGCCACGAACCTCATGCGGGCCAGTTGGGGATGTCTCGTGGGCCGGCTGTAAAATGATGATTATAAAATGACTAATAGTTTAACAATAAAATATTACTAGCTGTAATACCAATGTAAACAAAATACATCACAAAAAAGTATCGGAATGTAAAATGAAAGTATATTATTAATAATAAAATATTCACTAGTAGTACACTGATCGATCATTTGCCATTCCACCAATATCTGTGACACCCTGGATTCTGGTCTAGTTTCAGCTTCAGGGTTGATTTTAGACCAGACATTAGGCTGAACCTGGAAACTCTTGCGATTTTCCTGCCCAAATTGGGCTACTTTCAAAATGTGTCATGGCTGTCTAAAAGCTTTCATTGCAAACCGTACAAAATGTTTTTAATGAGGATTTGCGCTCACATACCTATGAACAAGGTCTGCTTGTTTTAGCATGTGAAGGGTGGGTTTAGACAGACTTTGAGCTGGATATTTGTGCTGGACTTGGCAACCCTGGGTAGAGTTGAATTGTTTGGTGTTGGTTCCAGTCTCTGCTGGAGGTAAACATACAGAGTACAAGTACAGTCTGTGTTCCTGTTATGAACTGCTCTAATTCTTTATTAATCTTTATGTTTCCTCAGTGAGCTCGTATCACTGCTCAGAATGTAGAAAGTGTTTCAGTAAATACAACAGTTCACATATTTCTACACCATAAATACAGATAAATCTATAGGTGGGTGTTTCCTCTTATAGTTTTCTTATTGTTCCTCATATACAGTAGAAACTAATTCACACAAATATACATACAGCATTTTACATGACTTAGATTCTTATCATAAAAGCTTTATCTAAGTTCATGTCATTTCACTTTACAGAATAGCCTTTCAATTCCTTGTTTGTGTTTAGGATTAAATGTAAATAACTTCTCTGCTGAGATAAATAGGTGAGGTTTGACTTCACCCATCTTGCTTTGTGGCTCCATCTAGTTCATTTGCACACGTTCCATAGATAATGAACTAGTACTTCACACAAGAAGGTGTGAATGGTTGTCTGATGATTGACCAATGCAGAGTTTTGAACTCTGAACTGATTTTTAGGCTAGTAACTTTAACTCTTCTCTTATTGCAGAGTTTTGAACTCGTCTTGGGTCTTTGTCCTCAGCTCTATTTAAGGACTAAACTCTAGACTTGTAGCTGAGTCACTTGGTAAAGTCACTTGGCTTCTGCACGTTCTTCATTAGAAACGACCTGCTGGAGACACCAGCTTTGTTAAAGTGGCTGCCAGGATTCTAACAGGAAGGTAAAGGGTTTTCTTGTTTGTTTCTTTTACGTTTATGTTGCATTTGTTGTTCTTTTTATTTTATTATGTTATTTAATATTATTAGATTAATATATTCAGACTGTTTAAAATAGCTTTATGCTCATAATTGTGGTGATTTATGAAGCCTTTTTTACTCCCAGCACACCAAAGATTTACACTTGTGAGCTAATTATTAGTCCTGTCATGAACTGGATTAGATTTGCTTGGTGCAGGACTGATGTTGAGAAAGTCAGATCTCTTATATCTTTATTTATATCAAGTTATTTATAGTTATTTAATTATTAATATCTGCAGTATTTATAAGTATTTTATCCTGATGTTCTTTGAATTCAGATTCTCACTTAGACGTGAAGTGAATTTAATGTTTTTATTACTAGGTGATGAGTGTGGTATTAATGTAGTAAAAGTAATTCTAATTAATCGACTTGTTTCTTTGTTTCTGTTGCTTTCCAAGGAAACAGTTTCTACAGTCTTATCAAAGCATAAACATGAAGAACTTTCATCACTGCTCAGAGTGTGGAAAGAGTTTTATGAAGCAGAGTAATCTCCAACGACACCAACACATTCATACAGGAGAGAAGCCATATCACTGCTCAGTGTGGAAGCAGTTTTTCTTGTCAGAGTACGCTTCAAAAACACCAGCACATTCACACAGGAAAGAAGCCATATCAGTGTTCAGAGTGTAAAAAGAGTTTTACTCAAAGCAGTAACCTTAAAATACACCAGCGTATTCACACAGGAGTGAAACCATATCACTGCTTAGAGTGTGGAAGCAGTTTTTCTCAACAGAATTTGCTTCAAAAACACCAGCGTATTCACACAGGAGAGAAACCGTATAACTGCACTGAGTGTGGAAAGAGCTTTACTCAAAGTAGTGCCCTTAAAGTACACCAGCGTATTCACACAGGAGAGAAGCCATATCACTGCTCAGTGTGTGGAAATATTTTTGCTAATGAAAATAATCTCAAACGGCATCAGCATATTCACATAGAGAAACTACATCACTGTTAAGAGTGTGGGAAGTATTTTACAGAGGTGGAAAGTAACGAATTACATTTACTCGTGTTACTGTAATTGAGTATTTTTTTGTGTGTACTTGTACTTTTTAAAGTAGATTTTACAGCCAGTAATTTTACTTTTACTTAAGTATGTTTTGTATTAAGATTTGTAATTCGCTACATTTTAAATAACATCCGTTACTGAGTAAAATAAAAAAACGCATTCATACAGGAGAGAAGCCATATCACTGCTCAGTGTGGAAGCAGTTTTTCTTGTCAGAGTACGCTTCAAAAACACCAGCACATTCACACAGGAAAGAAGCCATATCAGTGTTCAGAGTGTAAAAAGAGTTTTACTCAAAGCAGTAACCTTAAAATACACCAGCGTATTCACACAGGAGTGAAACCATATCACTGCTTAGAGTGTGGAAGCAGTTTTTCTCAACAGAATTTGCTTCAAAAACACCAGCGTATTCACACAGGAGAGAAACCGTATAACTGCACTGAGTGTGGAAAGAGCTTTACTCAAAGTAGTGCCCTTAAAGTACACCAGCGTATTCACACAGGAGAGAAGCCATATCACTGCTCAGTGTGTGGAAATATTTTTGCTAATGAAAATAATCTCAAACGGCATCAGCATATTCACATAGAGAAACTACATCACTGTTAAGAGTGTGGGAAGTATTTTACAGAGGTGGAAAGTAACGAATTACATTTACTCGTGTTACTGTAATTGAGTATTTTTTTGTGTGTACTTGTACTTTTTAAAGTAGATTTTACAGCCAGTAATTTTACTTTTACTTAAGTATGTTTTGTATTAAGATTTGTAATTCGCTACATTTTAAATAACATCCGTTACTGAGTAAAATAAAAAAACGCAAAATAAAATCGCGTCTGGGAAGCCTCTGCAGTGAATTCTGAGATGGGGAGTCGGATCTTTTACTCGGTTCATTTTCAAGAGCCGACACATCACTAGTGGTTATACAGTTCAAAATGTTTTATGGAACTAAAATGACACATTACACAGCACTAAATGTTTTAAATGTTGTATCAACATGTTTATTCTATTATATTTTAATTAAAAACAACTATTGTGAGATTTATATCCACTTGTTATGTTTGCATTACACAGAAGAGACACGCCCCCCTGTGGTTAAAAAAGTAACGAAGTAACGTTTACTCTGTAACGTTTACTCTGTAACGTTTACTAACGTTTACTCTGTAACGTTTACTCTGAGTACATTTTACTTTTTACTTGAGTAGATTTTTAGGCTAGTAACTTTACTCGTAAAAATTAATTTAAGTAATCGTATATGGAGCTAATTTAGTGCCAAAACTTCGCAAATAAACAGACCGTATTCTGTAAATATGATACGATTTGTAAACAAACACACCACGATGTACAAATAAAAACATGACTATTTAACGCACACATTGTGATTTACAAATACAAAACGCCACTGTTGCAAATGCATATGTGACTTTCTAATAAATGCACAGCTGTTTTCTAATACACTGCACTTCACAAATAGAACACGTTTTACAAATACAAACGCTGTTCCGCAAATGCCATTTGGGAATCACGTGACTTTTGGCACTGTTCTGGCGCCGTGTGTCATACCCCTTTTCCACCGACGCGGCACGTAGCCCGTTCCGGTTCCCGAACTTGACTTTGAACCGGTTCCGCGTGTTTCCACTGGAAAAAAGAGGTTCCAGACAGTGAACTAGCGGGTCAATCTGGCACCACAGAATACTTGGTTTTTCAACCCGAACCGTGACGTCTGTCTGTGGGCGTGTCATGTTATACAGCATAGCGCGTTAGCAACAATGGCGTCCGCTGGAGTCTCGTATGGAGCTTAATGCTGAATTTTTTTCTTTTAAAGTTCACCTGATCACATTTTGAGCCAGTTTGCCACTGATATTTTCAAAGTGCATTTAAAAAGATGAACTGTGTGATATGACGTGATAAAAGTGACCCGGACAGAACAAAAAACGCTTGACGTGAGAAATAAAGCGTGAAGCTTTTTCAACTCCCCGAGCTGCATAAACACCACATGTGTAAATCCAGATAAACACAGATACATGTGGTATTTTAGAGTAGATTTGATGTTTATTTCACACAGACAGATGTTCGTGTTGTGGAACTTTAGTGATCTTTCACCGCTCGAGTCGAGCGCTGAGCAAATCGGCTATTTGCGCTGAGAGTCGTGGTGAAACCGAAGAGCAAAACGCTTCTCACGTTAACGAACTAAAAAAAACAACAACTGAGACAAACACGTCACGTCTTCTTATCACCGATTGTTAGATCGATGCTTTTTACATAAAAATGAACATCTGTAACAACAGCACAAATGCTTGCACATAATATGCACACTCCGCCATGATATTACTACTCTTAACTTTCGTTAAGTAACGCCCACCGATGATGACGCTGCTTGGTTTTCAAAAACTGGCGGGAACGTGCGCCGGTTCTCTACAGAACACCAAGGTTCAGAGAAACCTGAACAGAACCGGTTCAAGAACCATGTTTTTTTTTGGTGGAAAAGGGGTAAAACTGAACTGCGTCTTTCTGTACATGAGGAAGAAATATATGGAGAGATCTTAAATAACATGAACCTGAAGGTCTGAACTTACATTGTAGAAAAGAAAAACAAGCCAGTAGCAGCAGTGTGCACATTAAACCATTTACAGAAGGGTCATTAAGTTTGGCTAATTGAAATAATGGCATGTTTCTGACCTGAATGAGAGGGGCATTAAAAAGATCTCACACTTGTCAGAGACAACGTTTGAAGCCCAGGTCAATAGAACCTGCTAGTTAGAGAAGAAGTCCAAGAGGAGATGTGGCCCGTACGTGGATCTAACCCGCGACCTTGGCGTTATTAGCCCCACGCTCTAACCAACTGAGCTAAACGGCCAGTTCGTGTGTACTTTCTTTAGATCTTTGTACATAATTCTACACTAACTGAGTTTAATATTATTGTGGTATTAATGTAGTAAAAGTAATTCTAATTAATCGACTTGTTTCTTTGTTTCTGTTGCTTTCCAAGGAAACAGTTTCTACAGTCTTATCAAAGCATAAACATGAAGAACTTTCATTACTGCTCAGAGTGTGGGAAGAGTTTTACTACGCAGAGTCATCTCCAACGACACCAGAGCATTCATACAGGAGAGAAGCCATATTACTGCTCAGTGTGGAAGCAGTTTTTCTTGTCAGAGTACGCTTCAAAAACACCAGCACATTCACACAGGAAAGAAGCCATATCAGTGTTCAGAGTGTAAAAAGAGTTTTACTCAAAGCAGTAACCTTAAAATACACCAGCGTATTCACACAGGAGTGAAACCGTATCTAACCCCATTCAAGCAGCTTAAACGGACTTTAATAATAAACATCTAAGAGGTTTTGTGGGTTCTTATATGTGTGAACTATATAAACTATATATTTCTTAAAGTTCCTGACTGAGCTTAATGCCGCCAACCAGCGACTGGAGCAGATACGACTCAGGTCCTGCACACAGTAAGTAGTTCTGATACACAGTACCAGCCTGCACACCAGAGGGGCTCCAAACCTCAAGTTTTCACTCATTAAATCATGTATTTTGTGAACTTTGTGGAATGAATGTAGGATTTGTACGTGTAGATTCTGGGTTTTAGGAAGTTGAGCTACTGTTAATATTTTCCCCAATTGAACTAAAAACCTGAATTGATGTTTTAATTGTTCATTAAGACTTCACTAAGAGTTATTACCATTAAGCAAATGTAAAGTATATTTCTATGGGAAGAGCATCTGTTTCCAGATAATATACATTGAGGTTTAATGGTTTGATCATCAGGCATGGTTGTGCAATAAAAGGCACTCGTCCCTGGGGGAGCTCGAACCACCAACCTTTCAGTTAACAGCCGAACACGCTAACCAATTGCACCACAGAGACACACACACAACTGTTTCATTGGACGGTACACACAAAAAATCTCTATACAGGCTCACTGTGGAGGCAAATTGGTGGTTAAGTGGGCGGGTCTAAACTGATGAAGACTGAATGAGTGTACCACAATACAGTATAGTGTAGATAGTTCACACATATAAGAACCCACAAAACCTCTTAGATGTGTGTTAAGAAAGTCTGAACAGAAGAAATAACTAGACAGCGATGTCTGAAATAGGACTGAGATCTCAGATCATTAAAATAACATGAAACTGCTGCATTTCTGGTGCAATAACAACCAAATTCAGTTTAGGAGCCGCTCATTTCTGCAGATCTTCACTGAAAGTGTGCAAACTCAGATGGTTTTTGTGCTGCCATGTAGCTGGTTGAATGCAGTTAGTGTAGAATTATGTACAAAGATCTAAAGGAGAAACACTATAAACTGGCCGGTTAGCTCAGTTGGTTAGAGTGTGGTGCTAATAACGCCAAGGTCGCGGGTTCGATCCCCGTACGGGCCACATCTCCTCTTGGACTTAAACTAACAAACAAGTGATCCTTCTCTAACTAGCAGGTCCTATTGCCCTGGGCTTCAAACTTTGTCATTCTGGTAGGACAATAAAAGCGATATACTACTTTTTATTCAATGTATTAAAATACATAGTGTTGTACAACATTACATGTGTACTTAATACTTTTGTATTTTAATACTTGCAAATTTGAATACTTGCATACTTTAATACTTGCTTACTATAATACTTTGCATTAATATATATTGAGCTGCTGTAATAAATGATCTATCTATAGATTCATTTAATTTGACCTGTAATGCTAGTGATGGGCTATCCTAAACTATCTTTAGGAAGGTAAACATATCTAGCTTTGGGGTTGAGGCTAAATATTCATGATTGTTGTAATGTTTCTACACAGTCACATTAGAAATCCCTTTTAAAACTAATGTTTGATATTGGAGGGTCTGATGAAGACACTAAAAATCTTATCCGGTGGAGAGTGGCCAACCAGGCCCTCTTCACTGGAAAACAGAATGCAGCAGTTCGAGGGTTTGAGTAAGTGACTGTTTGTTTGACGTAAAACAAAATTTGTGTTACATCTTATGCATAATATTAATTACAAATGGTGGTATAAAGACAAGTTTTAGTATTTAAGTTTTTCAAAGCATTAAAAAACTTTTAATGACCAAACTTTTTTTGAAGCAGTGTATGCTATATACATTAATAACTGTTATGTGCATTATATTGTAGAGCCTTTGTGTTGGAGAACCGAATGCAGGGGAAGGTGACTCCCACTTATGTGAAGAAGAAGTGGGAGAACCTCAAACAAAACTACAAAGTAAGCTTCATTTGATGGTAAGATCTTCAGTAAAAATATCAGAAAAGATTTGTAATACAAGTTAAGGTCCTTGTACTGTGTTTATGAATCTTGTAGGAACTTAAGTGTCCACCTACTGGGGTAAGTACAGAGGGTGGTGAAGCAACAGCAGCATCCTGGAAATGGTATGTGGATATGGATGAGGCAATAGGTGGGAGATCATCAATTAGCCCAGCGACCCTTATTTCCTCATCCGGCCAGGATGCTGCTGAAGCTTCACCATCCTCGAGAAGCATGGAAGCCCCAGCCAAAAAGAGACGAGGGGAGAAAGATTTAGTTGAGTATCTGAGGGAGATGGAAGAAAGGGAAAATGAGAGGGAGACAGAAGCAGCAGAGAAAGAGGAGAGAAGATGGAGAGAGGCTGAGGAGAGGGAGGAAAGAAGAGAAAGGGAAAGAATAGATCGAGAGGAGAAGAGAAAGCAAGAGGCGCGCCAGAGAGAGGAAAAGCGAGAGCGAGAGACGCGAGAGAGAGAGGAGAGGAGAGACCAGGAAGCAAGAATGAGGGAGGAAAGGAGAGATAGGGAGGCAAGAGAGAGAGAGGAAAGGTTTATTAAAATCCTAGAGATTGTAATGAAAAAATAAATAGTTGAAAATCAAAAAGTGTTGTAGTATTATTGCATGTTGTGAGAAAGAAAATGTGTTGGCAAATAATGGACATAAAGAATTTTCTTTTTAATTTAACCTCAATTAAAAATAGAAAAACTGGTAAAATTGGAAAATTGGAAATTGTAATTAAAAAAATATTCAAGTTTTACTTTTAAATAATGCATAAACTGTTAATGTCAAGAGACAATCAAGAACTGTAGAACAAAACGTAAAAACAAACAAACATGAACCTATTAACAAAACATTTTTCTAAATGTAATCATGCTCATAAAGAGCTGGTATGCTGTGCTGTGGTGCTGTGACAGCTGCAGCCAGATGCCTTGCATCTTCACCTGATGTAATGTCATTAATTACAGGCTCTGGTTGGTCAACATGTACCTCTGTTAATTCTGGCTCAATGATGTCTCCATGAGCGATACAGAGGTTGTGGAGCACCGAAGACAGGTCTCACCTCAAGGGCTTTAAAGAAAATGGAACGCCATTTTGTCTTAATCATTCCAAAAGCCCTTTTCACCACATTCCTGGCCTTGGACAGTTTGCTGTTAAAACGAGCCTGTACAGGGTTCTGCACAGGCTCTCGATAGGGGGTCAGGAGCCGGATGGGTGTATTAATGCAGGGATAACCCCCATCCCCAAAAATTTATCGTCCTGCAGGTGGGTATAAGCCCTTTTTATACATAGGGCTGTTCTTTAGTACCCTTGCATCATGAATTGCCCCAGGGTAACTAACAAAAATGTCTCTGAACTTCCCCTGGTGGTCACAGATGGCTTGAAGCTGAATTGAGTAGAACAGCTTCCTGTTTAGGTAGCACTGTGCGTTGGCAGATGGGGGTTTTATTCGAATGTGGCACCCATCAATAGCACCAACTGCCACTCTAAAACATTTGGATCCTACACACTCTAGTTCATCACCAGTTGGTAGGGTGATGATCCTCCTGACGAGCCCTCTGACAGCCCTACTCATTTTGTGCACAATGTCGTGCACAGACGATTTTCATTGTAGTAGTCTAATCATGGTAATGTAGTATACTGTTGCTAAAGGTTAGCAGTACTTACATTATTTCTGAGGTAAAAAATCAATAACTTTCTTAGTTCTCTTCTGTGATTTACTTCTCTCTGCCATCTCAGTGTGGAGTCGGGATACATGACTATAGATTAATCAGTAAGTGGCGCAAATAAAGACGATAAATACTCAAAATTTTGGCGAGTGGAGCTTGAAATGAGCATGCGGTCTGTAACTATGGTCACTTGACGTTGGTAAGATGGCGGACGTAGTACGTACGGGTGTTGTGTGCATACTGCACACTTCTGTACTGAAAATACGTACTTCTTTACCAGCCGAGTGGTGCATACTTCCTCCTGTCTGTTTCTGTTGATTATTTTGAACTTAGTTTGTTTGTAAACTGTGAATTAGTTCTTAATCTGGTCGTGATGTTAGTGAATCTCTCTGATGGTCTGACTGATGAGCTGTCTGTCCTGACACGCTGCTTAAGCCCGGCTAGCTCAGTCGGTAAAAAAAAGCTGGTAACGTTGAATCTCAGGGTCGTGGGTTCAAGCCCCATGTTGGGTTAGTATCTTCATTTAATGTCTTCAGAAACCAAAAGGTCATTCTTTCACTTTGGACAGCCAGTCTCCGGTGACTTATCAGGTGGATATTTGTGCTTGTAGGACTGTTGTTTACTGGATGTTTTTCAGTTACTTATTTCCACTATTCTGTTGGACTACACGTTGTTGTTGTGTCTCATATCCGTTTCAGCAAAAGACATGGTTGTGCAATAAAAGGCACTCGTCCCTGGGTGGGCACGAACCACCAACCTTTTGGTTAACAGCCAAACGCGCTAACCGATTGCACCACAGAGACACGCGCACAGCTGTTTCATTGGATGGTACACATGGGTCACATGACTTCCTAACTTTTACAGCAGGGTAATTATGGCAAATTGAAATAATCACATGTTTCTGACCTGAATGAGAGGGGCATTAAAAATAACTCACACTTGTCAGAGACAACGTTTGAAGCTCAGGTCAATAGGACCTGCTAGTTAGAAGAAGAGCACTTGTTTGTTAGTTTAAGTCCTAAAGTGGGTGTGGCTCATACAGGGCTTGAACCAACGCCCTTGGCATTATTAGCATCACGTTCAAACCAACTGAGCTAACCAGCCGGTGAGCAAGGACAGGGCATGTACCCACAAACCCGATTCTACACTGACAGCCCTTCAGTTATGGAGCTGCCACACAGAAACGATGGAGAGCTTTACTGTTGTTGAGCAGAACAGATCTTTGTGTGAGATGACTGAGGTTCATGTATTTTTCTTTTAAGAATAAATAAAAGCTGATGCTTTTAACCTCATACTTTCCTAATACTTTTATTCTACATGCTCTAAATTTCTTTTAGTACACAGTTCAGTTAGCAGCTCCAAAAAATGTGGTTATCACCCATATCCTTTGCTGTGTGCGAGAGGTTTTTAGCTTTTTTTTGCCCTGAAATGAGTTTTTGCAACTTGGGATATCTGACATGTTAACTTCCATCTATTCATCCAGCTTAAATACCATAAACACTACATTAAACATGTGGAGTTAATGGTGTAATTATTAACCTTTGTGCTGAATTGTTTATCTTTTGTGGTTCCATGGTGTAATGGTTAGCACTATGGACTCTGAATCCAGTGATCTGAGTACAAATCTCGGTGGAACCTGGTTTTATTTAGGTAAAAACACTGTTATCAATGCTGAGTAGAGAATAAATAGTGTTTCACATATGACTGCTCTATGCCAAATTAGAACACAAAGTGGCAAGTCATTGTTTACTTAGTGCCATTTTCCAACAGTGGAACGTTTTGTTGTGATTTTGATACTTGGGTGGCAATGTTTAACTAAAATTACTTTTATTTAGTGTTTAAAACTTCTAAATTACCTCAGTTTTTTCTATTGCTTTCAGTCAATTATATCAATCACATAAGTTTAAATAACTTGAGATGTAAAAGTAAAGTCTGAAGTTGTGTATTTTTGCTTTATTTACTTAGCAAATGGTGAATCATTACGTTTAGTTTTTGTGCTGTTAGGGTTCCATGGTGTAATGGTTAGCACTCTGGACTCTGAATCCAGCGATCCGAGTTCAAATCTCGGTGGGACCTTACTGCTTTTATTTCGGGCCCGGCGTGAGGTCCAAGATTGAGAAACATTAGCAGTTTCAGGATGGTAGCATTCAGCGCATGTGCAGTACAACAGAGCATCACAATTGCTTGTGCTAGTTTAGAGTCACCTTAAATTACATGTTAATTTCCATCCATTCATCCAGCTTGAATATCATAATAGCACTAGTAGTGTTATAGTGTTCCACATGTGACTGCTCCATCCCAAAATATAATCGCTAATCATTGTTTACAGCGCCATCTAACAGCTAACTTGCACTTACATGACTAATTATTAACTTTTGGGCTTAAGTAAGACCTCACTGTGTGGTTCCATGGTGTAATGGTTAGCACTCTGGACTTTGAATCCAGTGATCCGAGTTCAAATCTCGGTGGAACCTGGTTTTATTTAGGTAATAACACTGTTATCAGTGCTGAGTAGAGAATAGTGTTCCACATGTGACTGTTCTATGCCGAATTGTAACACCAAAAGGCAAATCATTGTTTACAGCGCCATCTACCGGCCAACTGGGTCCTAAACTTAACTCAGTGCAGTTTAACAGTGGAATAGTTTGTTATTTTGATACTTGGGTGGCAATGTTTAACTAAAATTACTCTTATTTACTGACTGAAAACTTCTAAATTAGCTCAGAATTATATCAATCACGTAAGTTTAAAAAATCTGAGATGTAAAAGTAAAGTCTGAAGTTGTGTGTGTGTGTGTGTGTGTGTGTGTGTGTGTATTTTTCTTTTTGGCTTTGACTCTAACCATTACACCATGGAACCACACAGTGAGGTCTGACTTAAGCCCAAAAGTTAATAATTAGTAATTTAAGAGCAAGTTGGCTGTTAGATGGCGCTGTAAACAATGATTTGCGATTATATTTTGGGATGGAGCAGCACTCCACACTGACAGCCCTTCAGTTATGGAGCTGCCACACAGAAACGATGGAGAGCTTTACTGTTGTTGAGCAGAACAGATCTTCGTGTGAGATGACTGAGGTTCATGTATTTTTCTTTTAAGAATAAATAAAAGCTGATGCTTTTAACCTCCTACTTTCCTAATACTTTTATTCTATACGGTCTAAATTTCTTTTAGTCTTCTGCCATGTGCAGTGCAAGAATTCACTCAATTACACAGCAGTTCTTTTTTTTTTTTTTATTGCCATTGATGAAATGGATTGTAAGCATTTATAAAGGTCATGCCACGTTCATTAGGTGAAATAAAGCCAGAATTGAAGATGGCAGAAGAACAGGATGATATTCTTACTTTCATTGATTAAAATACTCAGGTTAGAAAGTCCTGACACACAGCACATGCTCACCTGACTCTCTCTCAACCATGCTACCTTTAATCATTAAGGTAGGGGTGGCCCATATGGGGATCGAACCCGCAACCTTGGAGTTATTAGCACCACGCACTAACCAACTGAGCTAACCGGCCAGTTAACCCATTCTTCCTTTAGATCTTTGTACATGATTCTACACTAACTCCATTCAACCAGCTGCATGGCAGCACAAAAACCATTTAAGAGTCTGCACACTTTCAGTGAAGATTAAAGCAAAACATCACAACGAGAAATCCTGACTTCAATCAATTTCTTTGAGGAATAACAGAAAACTTGAGTGACGTCCCATTCTTAATCCACCGGGTTTAATATGATGTTGGCCACCCTTTGCAGCTATAACAGCTTCAACTCCTCTGAGAGGCTTTCCACAAGGTTTAGGAGTGTGTTTATGGGAATTTTTGACCATTCTTCCAGAAGTGCATTTGTGAGGTCAGACACTGATGTTGTACGAGAAGGCCTGGCTCACAGTCTCCGCTCTAATTCATCTCAAGGTGTTCTATCTGGTTGAGACCAGTCAAGTTCTTTCACACCAAACTGGCTGATCCACGTCTTTAAGGACTTTGTGCTTTGTACACTGGTGCGCAGTCATGTTGGAACAGGAAAGGGCCATCCCCAAACTGTTCCCACAAAGTTGGAAGCATGAAATTGTCCAAAATCTCTTGGTATGCTGAAGCATTAAGAGTTTCTCTCACTGGAACTAAGGGGCCAAGCTCAACTCCTGAAAAACACCCCCACACCATAATCCCCCCTCCACCAAACTTGTACAAGTACTGTTCTCCTGGCAACCGCCAAACCCAAACTCCATTGAATTGCCAGGTAGAGAAGCGTGATTCATCACTCCAGAGAACACGTCTCCACTGCTCTAGAGTCCAGTGGCGGCATGCTTTAGTCCATGCGCTTGGTGATGTAAGGCTTGGATGCAGCTGCTTGGCCATGGAAACCCATTCCATGAAGCTCTACACACTGTTCTTGAGCTCATCTGAAGGCCACATGAAGTTTGGAGGTCTGTAGTGATCGACTCTGCAGAACGTTGGTGACCTCTGTGCACTATGTTCCTCAGCATCCGCTGACCACGCCCTGTCATTTTACGTGGTACCACTTTGTTCCCAAACGCTTCCACTTTGTTATAATACCACTGACAGTCGACTGTATAATATTTAGTAGTGAGGAAATTTCTTGACTGGACTTGTTGCACAGGTGGCATCACAGTACCACGCTGGAATTCACTGAGCTCCTGAGAGCAACAAGGCGAGGTGCTTGGTTTAATACACCTGTGGCCATGGAAGTGATTGGAACACCTGAATTCAATGATTTGGATGGGTGAGTGAATACTTTTGGCAATATAGTGTATTTTGTAACTGGACCTCGTGTATTATAAAATGGTTGTTAATAGTTTACTGTCTCTTTAGGAGATATGAGTTCATTAAGTTTTAGGGTAACGATCTCAGGCTGCTCTGAGTGAGCTGACAGTAGGTCTGTATCTTCACTGCTGAGTTCAGTGTTCTGTAACATGTCGGGAAACGTTGTGTTGCTATTGTAAAAATGAACATCCATGCACCTTCATATATTCAGTGAGTTTATTTATTTATTATTTAATGTTATAAGATTTTGATGCTTGTTGATCCTGGTCATCCATGTTCTACACTTCTCATACAGCTGTGTGGATCAACAAGGGCGGCACCTCAGTGAAGTTCCTCTAACCAGTCACACACAGATACCCAAAATGCATCATTCTGGTAAAAGAAGAGAGAGAGAGAGGATGGGTTAGAGAGAAACATCTGCAACAATCACTGAAATGTGAAATTGAGATGTAACGTGTCCTGATTGGACGGCTCCACCATCGTCCCTCCTTGATGCGCCGACAACGTCTCCTGCTAAATAAAACAAGAAGAGGTGTAAGAACATTCCAGAAGCTGTAGCGTTTGGACAGATGAGCATGTAGAGCAGCATTTATCAGGTAAAATACACTGATTGTGGAAATGTTACCTGGATTTCTTACATGTCCGCTCAGCTACACACTGAACTACTGTGCTGCTTCCTTCTCAAGAGCAAAAGATACGTAGCTGTGATCTGATCAAACTTCCACTGCACACACACACACACACACACACACATCTCTATTAGACGGAGCACAAGAACCTCAATATTAATAAATATGTGTCTACATTTCAGCATGTGTTGATGCAGATACAAGTACTGAAATGTACCTCAGACACCAGCTGCTTGGTGCTTTGGTTGGACTGTCTGAACATCACAGCCATCTCGGTGATGCTCTCCTCATCTAGATGATCCAGCTGAGACACAAACACACACACACACACAAATATATGAGTATGTGAGATAATAAAGATACAATCTTCTGTACGGTGGATCTCCATCATGTCACTGTACTACGTCTAGGGTGAATGTTGTACCGGGCATGTGCTGTGCCATTCCACAGGGCTGCTGTACCCCTTCATTACCCACTCATGATCCAGCAGATGCTCCACCTTTATGCGCCGCTCTGGAACCACCTACAGGACAAGATACAAGAACTTCAGGTAATGAAGCCCACACAGAGCTTTGCTCACATTAAACACACCATAAACACACACCTGCAGCATTTCCTTAATCAGCAGTACAGAACCAGGAGACAGCCAGTCAGGAGTGTCATAATGTCCTTTCTGAGGAAACACAGATCAAAACAATCACATCTGATCAAAGAACATCACCACAAGCCATTACTGTTACTTTTACTGTATGTTTAACATGCTGCTGAGCATTAAATAATGGATTCTGTTTCATAATCGTAACAAGACGTGTATGCCAATGGTGTTTCATTGTAGTTCTAAGACTTACAGTGATTTGTTCATGGAGCTCCACAAAGTTGTCACCATCGAACGGGAGGTAGCCACACAGCATGTCATATAGGACAACACCCAAGCTCCAAACATCTGCCTGAAACACACACACATATTCATTGTCTTTTTTAACCATGCTTTATCCTGGTCAGTCCCCTCATCCAGACCTCATAGAATAACTCTGAATGATGAATGGGGCTACAGAGGGGACTGAACACCTTGGATTTGGAGACTTTTCAATTAAAGTTTATCAGGAATAACTTGGGGACACACCCCACACACACCTACCTCTGCACCATGATAGGGTTGCGCATCAATGATTTCTGGTGCCAAGTAGGGAGGGGTTCCACAGCCCTCAATCAGAGCAGTACCCAATCCACCCTACAACAAAACAGATTTCTATCAACCAAAGGTCCAACTGTTGACTCGCATCTGCAACACAACACACAAACTGAACCAGCATGGCTCTGTGATGTCCTGTTCATCTAACTGATCACTGAAACTAATTGTGGACACCATGTGTGCAAGGTTTTAGCATGATGGATGGGGGTAAGCACACCACCTTACTAGACTCTCTGAATGGCACGCTTGATTTAAGTATACACTACAGTCTTAGTAGAGACACGAACCTCTGGTTTGGCACAGAGACCAAAGTCGATGAGCTTGATGTTGTTCTTCTCATCCAGCATCATGTTTTCCTGAGAGTCAAAATAAAACACGTCATGTACAAGCCCTTACAAAGAAAGAGCACAAAGTATAAGTGGAAATCGTTTGGCTGACGCACTGGTTTAAGGTCACGGTGGGCGTATCCCTGGCTGTGGACGTAGGCCAGCGCCGAGACGATCTGACGGAAGATCCTGCGCGTCTCCTCCTCCGACAACCTGTCGTTATTATCGATGTGGTCGAACAGATTTCCACCCGGACAAAACTGGAGGAGAGAGCGAGTCAAGTGAGCAGCAAATCATTATAAATCCAGAGATTAAATCAAATCTGTTTCCAACCACTGATGGTACCTCAAGCACCATGTAGATCTGGTCAGCAGTCTCCATGACTTGGTACAAGCGGCACACGTGCTGATGATTGAGGTTCTTCAGGGCTTCAATCTCTATCCTCAAATCGGACAACTCATCCTGCAATGGGGATTAAACCGGAACAGTTTTCATGACTTTTCAAATCAGAATTAGGAGAACCAAACGTTTGGAAACTGAGACACGTCCGTCTTTAACAGACGGTTTTGCTGAAACTAACCCCGAGCTCTTTCTTCTCCAGGATCTTGATAGCCACTGGCTCTTGAGTCTGAATGTGCCTGCCGAGCTTGACCGTCGCATAACCACCTGAAGAACGATTGAATAAAAAAAAATATATTAAGTCAGGTTTTAAAAGATGCACATCTGTGTTACACAAAGACAGAGAGATGACTGAAAGTGGTACCAGTTACCTGATCCAATGGTTTTGTAAACCTCATAGCACTTGTGCAGCTCAGAGACGTCCTCAACCACACGTGACGTTCCCTCTGTGGTGTCGTCTGTCTCGGGTACAGCGCATGGAACTTCTACCTGCTGCCCACAAGAGACATGTTATTATTATTACTGATTTGGCCTCTTCTTGTTTCATCCTACATGTATCTCATTCATGAGCAGAGGAACCCAAACAGCTACATCTGACTCTTCAGAAGGTCGTCACAGGTATCTGGAGCCAAGGGAGGATCCAGGGGAGGATCCGTAAAGCCAACATGACAATCGAGGTGGGTTCAAGTCTGGGGAATCAGGGGGTCAGGGTAGTCCTCGGAAGTGTTGGTCATGCTCTTCCAACCAATGTGGGGCGTTTCTAGCCTTGCTGGAAGATCCCATACGCCACAGTGACCCAATAAAGTCCTGGTAGGTGGTTACAGGTATCTGGAGCCATGATGCTGCTTGAGGTGGTCCCACAGACGCTCAACTGGGTTTAAGTCTGGGGAATTAGAGGGCCATGGTAGTACTCTGAAGTCTTGGTCATGCTCTTCTAGCCATGCTGGAAGAGCCCATCCACCACAGTGACCCAATAAAATCCTGGTTGGTCGTCAAACTGATACTCACCTGGTTCCCATCCGCTTCACGGTCGCCTTCGTAGACGGAACCGCAGCCTCCCTTTCCCAGCAGCTCTCCGACAGTGTGTCCGCTCTCAAAGCTGTCCGGGTTCGTGTTGGTCGTCTTCTCCTCTTGATGTCCTCCGTCGGTGGTTTCTCCTTCAGCATCTTCAACACAAGTATCACCAATGATGCTCCATGTGTCACGTGGACCAAAAATAAGGGTCTACATAAAGGTTCGGCGTACTCACCCCAGAACTGATCCCACCTACGAAGCCCAAGGGTTAAATATATAGTCACTAGTTCAATAGTGTGGAACTCTAACGTGGTGGTGTTAAGGTTACCTGGAGCTTCAGAAGTCACTCGTGATCCCTGTGAGTCTGTCTGCTTGCTTGAGGAATCTGATTCTGAATCGTTCTCGTACCCGTCTGATTCCTCCTGATTCAGACGCATTAAACTGGTGTTAAAGCCGAGAACTGAACCCCTCCCCTCCCGGAGTATAGTGGTGATGATAATTCACCTCGCTCTCGACTGTTTCTTCTTCTCTCTCAGTCAGGTTCTGAATGGCGCTGATCCACGCCCGTCTACTTGCCTCACAGTCGGCCTGGAACGTACAGCTCCTGTACACACACGGTGATAGATACAGATTATATAGGATGCAGACAGATAGACAGATTGAGTAGATAGATAAACAGATAGATAGACAGACATTCAGACAGACAGATGGATAAATAGTCTGTCTATCTACCTGTCTGTCTTTCTATCCATCATCTTGTCTATCTATCTTTTGTCTGTTTATTGATCATCTGTCTATCTCTGATGATTATAGATCTGGACTTACTTTGTAGGCGTGACCACCTGGAAGCAGAAGCGTCGCCCGGCGTCCTCGCAGCTCTGGACCGAACAGCGCTGCAGGTTTTCAGCCAGCACCGTGAAGTCACGCTGGGGGAATAGAACATAAAACCTTCTTATTTATACAGTCGATGATATAAACGCCGGTGAAATCGTCCCAGACTTAAACGCGATGGGGGCGGTTAGGGGCGCATCCCGGCACAGAAGTCGACCTCTGCTGTGATGCGCCTGAATTATGAGGGGCGTAAGACTGCGGTGCATTATGGGTATTTCACAGAGTCCAGGAGAGAGCTGATTTAGATCATGTAAAGTCATGTGACCTACCTTAAACCTCTTCTTGTAGAGAAGCTGATCGTTTTGTATGATGAACCACCGCCTGCACAGATCAAACACATCGTATATATATATATATATATAATGTTGAGTGTATAAATATAATATTCAGTGTATATATATATAATATTGATAATTATATATATATATATACAGGGGTTGGACAAAATAACTGAAAAACCTGTCATTTTAGTGTGGGAGGTTTCATGGCTAAATTGGACCAGTCTGGTGGCCAATCTTCATTAATTGCACATTGCACCATTAAGAGCAGAGTGTGAAGGTTCAATTAGCAGGGTAAGAGCACAGTTTTGCTCAAAATATTGCAATGCACACAACATTATGGGTGACATACCAGAGTTCAAAAGAGGACAAATTGTTGGTGCACGTCTTGCTGGCGCATCTGTGACCAAGACAGCAAGTCTTTGTGATGTATCAAGAGCCACGGTATCCAGGGTAATGTCAGCATACCACCAAGAAGGACAAACCACATCCAACAGGATTAACTGTGGACGCAAGAGGAAGCTGTCTGAAAGGGATGTTTGGGTGCTAACCCGGATTGTATCCAAAAAACATAAAACCACGGCTGCCCAAATCACGGCAGAATTAAATATGCACCTCAACTCTCCTGTTTCCACCAGAACTGTCCGTCGGGAGCTCCACAGGGTCAATATACACGGCCGGGCTGCTATAGCCAAACCTTTGGTCACTCGTGCCAATGCCAAACGTCGGTTTCAATGGTGCAAGGAGCGCAAATCTTGGGCTGTGGACAATGTGAAACATGTATTGTTCTCTGATGAGTCCACCTTTACTGTTTTCCCCACATCCGGGAGAGTTACGGTGTGGAGAAGCCCCAAAGAAGCGTACCACCCAGACTGTTGCATGCCCAGAGTGAAGCATGGGGGTGGATCAGTGATGGTTTGGGCTGCCATATCATGGCATTCCCTTGGCCCAATACTTGTGCTAGATGGGCGTGTCACTGCCAAGGACTACCGAACCATTCTGGAGGACCATGTGCATCCAATGGCGGTGCCGTGTATCAGGATGACAATGCACCAATACACACAGCAAGACTGGTGAAAGATTGG
Source organism: Trichomycterus rosablanca (assembly GCF_030014385.1). Taxonomy (NCBI): domain Eukaryota; kingdom Metazoa; phylum Chordata; class Actinopteri; order Siluriformes; family Trichomycteridae; genus Trichomycterus; species Trichomycterus rosablanca. The sequence continues at coordinate 20,634,298 of NC_086001.1, read as the reverse complement.
TTTGATGAACATGAAAGTGAACATCTCCCATGGCCTGCACAGTCACCAGATCTAAATATTATTGAGCCACTTTGGGGTGTTTTGGAGAAGCGAGTCAGGAAACGTTTTCCTCCACCAGCATCACGTAGTGACCTGGCCACTATCCTGCAAGAAGAATGGCTTAAAATCCCTCTGACCACTGTGCAGGACTTGTATATGTCATTTCCAAGATGAATTGACGCTGTATTGGCCGCAAAAGGAGGCCCTACACCATACTAATAAATTATTGTGGTCTAAAACCAGGTGTTTCAGTTTCATTGTCCAACCCCTGTATATGTATATGTATGTGTGTGTGTGTGTGTGTGTGTGTGTGACTTGCGTTTTTCCTCCGCTTTAATCAGGACAGACACCAGGCTGAGATGATGCAGCTTTATTATCATCTGAAGGGAATGACAACCACAGTATAGTAGGTCAGCACTAGGGTTGCCAACCGTCCCGTAAAATACGGAATCGTTCCGTATTTGGAAACTAAACGTCGCGTTCCGTATTGAACTGATACGGGACGCGCTTTGTTCCGTATTTTTATCAATGGGAGAGAAACGCTGCAGATTAGACTGTTCAATACAGCTGGGCGGTTCCTGAATCACCCGGGTTAATGATTCGAATCTTTGTACTGAATCAGGAATCACGAATCCGAACTGGTTGACTGCTCAGTATACAAGGCGAGTGAGCCGACTCACTGGAAACAAGCTAAGCTAAAGTTTTTAACAGGGCTGAACACGCCTCACTATTGAAGTGGAAGGTAAACCCACACTCCTTCAAGAATGGAAAGCATTCATATGAATGAACAAAACACAGACCTCAAATAACATGAACCTGAAGGTATGAACTTACATTGTAGAAAAGAAAAACAAGCCAGTAGCAGCAATGTGCACATTAAACCATTTACAGAAGGGTCATTAAGTTTGGCAAATTGAAATAATGGCATGTTTGGAGTTGAACAGCAGCAGCTGGAGTTGAACAGCAGACTGTTGTCCTTTAGACGTTCTTCCAAGCAGTTCCTCTAATGTCATGTTTAGTTCTCCAACATGCTTCTCTAACTCTGTTCTTTCTTTCTTAAACCTTTTACAATCTGATCATCTGAGTTTGATTCCTGTGTATTACAGTGTTTACAGAGTCCATATACAATTTCTCTCCAGTGTGAATGCGCTGGTGTAATTTGAGATGACAATGTTGATTAAAACTCTTGAGACCCACACTGAGATTACTGATACGGTTTCTCTCCAGTGTGAATGTGCTGGTGTATTAACTCTATTCTGCCACCTTTATACGCCCTGCATAAACTGGCAGATAGATAACTCCTCCACCAATCACCACGCTGTAGAAGATGTTTAGTTCAATGTTTAATGGCAATCTGGAAGTAGTGTAAAACTACAAGCAGTAAAAACAACACGTTTATAAACTTCAGCACATCAAGACATGAATATCAAATGATTTAAGTTTAAAGTCCATATGCATATTATTCCAAGTTATGCATTTCAATACTAATAAGCCAACATGTGCAAATTCATTTAACTTAATGCATCATGAGCTAACCTGATTCAAGCATGTAATACAAAATCAACTAATACTCTTAATAAACATCAATTAAAATGTCTATTAACAAATAAACATACCCACAATGCATCCACAGGCATGAAATGAACTTCACGAGGCTACACTACATTCTCGTGCACGAATCGCTTCACTTAGCGAACCGCTACAATGAATCATCATCAGTTACCAAACGACTCTTAAACAAACAGTAAACATTTACCACATGAACTGTATTAACAGCACAAACTCTGTTGATTAAAATCTAGTACAGACTCTGTTAGTATCTGATTCCGGATGCAGATAATGTTTTTCTCCAGTGTGAATGCGCTGGTGTGTTTTGAGATGACTCTGTTGATTAAAACTCTTACCACACTGTGAGCACTGATATGGTTTCTCTCCAGTGTGAATGCGCTGATGTGTTTTGAGATGACACTGTTGATTAAAACTCTTCTCACACTGTAAGCACTGATATGGTTTCTCTCCAGTGTGAATGCGCTGGTGTATTTTAAGATTACTCTGTTGATTAAAACTCTTTCCACACTGTGAGCACTGATACGGTTTCACTCCAGTGTGAATGCGCTGGTGTATTTTAAGATCACACTGTTGATTAAAACTCTTCCCACACTGTGAGCACTGATACGGTTTCTCTCCAGTGTGAATGCGCTGGTGTATTTTAAGATCACACTGTTGATTAAAACTCTTCCCACATTGTGAGCACTGATACGGTTTCACTCCAGTGTGAATGCGCTGGTGACTTTTGAGAGTACTCTGTATATAAAAACTCTTTCCACACTGTGAGCACTGATATGGTTTCTCTCCAGTGTGAATGCGCAGGTGTATTTTAAGAGCACTCGGTCCATTAAAACTCTTTCCACACTGTGAACACTGATACGGTTTCACTCCAGTGTGAATGCGCTGGTGTATTTTGAGATTACCCTGTGTAATAAAACTCTTTCCACACTGTGAGCACTGATACGGTTTCTCTCCAGTGTGAATGTGCTGGTGTTTTTTGAGATTACTCTGTGTATTAAAACTCTTCTCACACTGTGAGCACTGATATGGTTTCTCTCCATTGTGAATGCGCTGGTGGATTTTGAGTTTACTCTGTGTATTAAAACTCTTCTCACACTGTGAGCATTGATACGGTTTCTCTCCAGTGTGAATGCGCTGGTGGATTTTGAGCACACTCTGGAACTTGAAGCTCTTCCCACACTGTGAGCAGACGTTTCCTTCTTCCTGTGTGGGACTGAGAGAGGTGTTAATGCTGACAGTACCAGAGGACGTTTGCTGATTACTGGAGCTTCTGGTGGGCGTCAGATCCTCATGTTCAGTCTTAATCTTCACCAGAGTCTCATATTTATCATGGTTGCAGCTCTTGATGTGATTGTGGAGCTGATTTTGGGTTGTAGAGGAACGTGGACACGAGGAGCAGCAGAAATCCTTGTTCAGTTCTGAAGCAGAAAAAAATCAAATACATTTATAACATTATAAATAATCAAATACATTTATAACATTATAAATAATCAAATACATTTATAACATTATAAATAATCAAATACATTTATAACATTATAAATAATTAAACACATTTATAACATTATAAATAATCAAATACATTTATAACATTATAAATAATCAAATACATTTATAACATTATAAATAATCAAATACATTTATAACATTATAAATAATCAAATACATTTATAACATAAATAATCAAATACATTTATAACATTATAAATAATCAAATACATTTATAACATTATAAATAATCAAATACATTTATATCATTATAAATAATCAAATACATTTATAACATAAATAATCAAATTCATTTATATCATTATAAATAATCAAATACATTTATAACATTATAAATAATCAAATACATTTATAACATTATAAATAATCAAATACATTTATAACATAAATAATCAAATTCATTTATATCATTATAAATAATCAAATACATTTATAACATAAATAATCAAATACATTTATATCATTATAAATAATCAAATACATTTATAACATAAATAATCAAATACATTTATAACATTATAAATAATCAAATACATTTATAACATTATAAATAATCAAATACATTTATAACATTATAAATAATCAAATACATTTATATCATTATAAATAATCAAATACATTTATAACATTATAAATAATCAAATACATTTATAACATTATAAATAATCAAATACATTTATAACATAAATAATCAAATACATTTATATCATTATAAATAATCAAATACATTTATAACATAAATAATCAAATACATTTATAACATTATAAATAATCAAATACATTTATAACATTATAAATAATCAAATACATTTATAACATTATAAATAATCAAATACATTTATATCATTATAAATAATCAAATACATTTATAACATTATAAATAATCAAATACATTTATAACATTATAAATAATCAAATACATTTATAACATAAATAATCAAATACATTTATAACATTATAAATAACCAAATACATTTATAACATTATAAATAATCAAATACATTTATAACATTATAAATAATAAAGACATTTATAACATTATAAATAATCAAATACATTTATAACATTATAAATAATCAATACTGTTAGTAATTGTTAAACTGAGATCTGATGCTAAAGTCCTGTAACGTGATTCATCCTGCATTCATCATTTCCTGCTCACACTGATCTGCATGAGCACAATACAAGCTTTCACTGTATGATGCTTCATCCCAGGTTCCTCTGATTCTATTCAATCCAAATCTTATTTTACTCAAGATAAAAAATATCTTACTGAGTTCATCTTTATCTTCAGGTTCTTCCTTCTTCACAGGCTTCATCTGGAAACCTCCACACTGTTGGTCCTCTGGGGTGAGGTGTTCCTCAGAGGTGACGTGTTCCACAGGGATTAAAGATCCTTCACCTGAAATTCATCAATATGTGAAGAAGAAACTCAACAACTGGAGGAAACTGAAGGTTGTGGGTTTAGTTACCACAAATAAATACTACTTAGATTTAATCCAGACTGGAAGTATCAGCACTTCTACACAGGACAGTACGGTACAGTACAGGTTCTAATCCCACTATCCACATTCTCTTATTATTTCTACTATACTAACCACACTGTACTGTACTAACATGGCAAATTGCTCCACATTTACTTACAGAAGTAACTTCCATCTTCTTCCTCCTCCTTTTTTATTAGTTTCTCTTGGAATCCTTCATTTTGTAGATCTATGGGGGTGACGTGTCCCTCTTCTGCTGACTGCATTATTAAAAGATCTGACAGGCAGACAGACAGATAGACAAATGTACTTTATTCCTTATTGAAGAGAAATCCAGGAATACTCTTTCAGACTGTTTTAACTGTTTATTTTTAATGCTGTGAGGCTGTAAACAGAGTGAAAATGTTGAAACTATTGTGGGACTGAGCAGCATCAGACAGAAAAGACTTCTAATAGAACTTTTTGGGTTGGTTTCACAGACAGGGATTAAGCCTAGTCCTAGACTACACAGCATTTTGAATGGAGATTCTCTATTTAAAGCTAAATGTAGTCCTGGACTATAAGCCTTAATCCCTGTCTATGAAACAACCCTTTGAGTTTGGTGGAAGTGGTTTTGTGGCCCAAAGTGAAATGATGAAGTCTGATGTTCTTTACATCTAGTTTCTCATCCACTCCCAATAACAGTGCTGTACTAATACTTTTAACTTTTACTATAAACCTGTAAAACAACCTGTAAACAAAGCTACAAGAACTCGCTGTTTCTATCAAACATTACAAACTGTAAACAAAGCTGAAAATGTGACGCGTTTATATCAAAATGTTAGATTTAATAATGAATAAACTCTGAATCCGTTACAATCCACTGATTCATCGGTTCAATGAATCGGTTCATCAGTACTGAATCATGTGTGGTGCTAACAGTTAGCGGAGCAGCTAATAGTTTGTTTGTTTAAATAAAACTGGAGTTAAAGCTCCTCAAATCCTCACAGTGATGTTTTATTATGAACTCTAGTTTTATTATTAATTAGAATGTGGTTATAATGAAATATAAGGGTTATAATTAAATACATATTTTACTTACAGATGAGGCTCTACAGTACAAACACAGCAGCTTCTTGTTCTTCTTATGATGTTTAATGGCGGTTGGCAGAACAACTTAAGACGCACCAGCGCCACCAACTGGACTGGAGTTGAACAGCAGCTTAGCAGTAAAACATCTCCATTAGCCCTGTATCTCTCAGCTACAGTGTTGGGGGGAACGCGGTACAGTCACGTGATTACTTTTTATCTGTAACGAAGTCATGTAACGCGTTACAGTTACATATTTGTAATGACATTACAGTTACTGTGATGAGGGATGAGTCGTTCCCGAACGAACCGATTCTATTGAACGACTCTTTAAAATGAACTAAAGGAACCGAGTCGCTCCTCTAGTATAAGGACAAATAATTAAGGAATAAACTCGTTTAATGATGTTAAATCTGATTGGTTCATGGCGTGTATGTTTTAAAGCAGAAACAAACACAGGCACATCTCTGTACAAGAGAGGATTTTTCTGAAACTAAATAAATAAAGTAAATAAATGGAATTTGTTTGTAGATGTGATTCCAGTATACAGTATTTGTTTGGGTTTAGAATGTAACGTGAAAGTAAAGTAATGAGGAACGAGATTATATTTTCCAGGATGTAATGAGTAAAGTAATCCCATTACAATTTTAGTAATGAGTAATGGATTACTTTTTTGAGTAAATACCCCAACACTGCTCAGGTAGCTTTAGAGAGGACTACAGTCAGCTCCCAGGAAAAAATGTACTGTGAAGTTTTACAGTAAAACTGTTAAGTTTACAGTTGAACCATTATAGTTCATAGTTCTACTGTCACTTTTACAGTTTGACCATGAGTGCAACTGTGAACTCTCATGTTACCATGAAGTTCATGGCCACCTCTTCTGGTGTTTAATAATATTGACTGTGAAGTTTACAGTTGAACTGTAAACATGATATTGTTGAATTGTGAAATTCAGTCAACTTACAGTTTACAGTTCAACTAAGAATAGTTCATAGTCACCTCTTCTAATGTTTGATGTTTACAATAATTTAACTATGATCGTATAGGTAAATGACAAGATACAAAGATCAAGATAATAATAATGTATATAATATTTATGTATTATTTAAAGGAGGCATGTTAATTCTCAGAATCGAGTCTGTTAAAGTACGCGCTGTGTATCTGCTTAAAAATAAAGTTCCTGCCACATGTGTTATTGAGTCAGAACATATTAAAGGACAAGAATTAGACGACGGTAATCTTGTCAACGGCTAAACTGTTTATCTGGAAAGTGAGAAATGGATAAAAAAGACGTTGGTGAAGCGGCGCCCTGCTAACATGCTAAACCCTGAAGTTCTATGGTAAGTCAAAAACTTAAACCGTTTATAATAATAAACAATAATATCTTTACTGTGCCTGAAATGTTATTAAAAATAAGTGGCCATATTAGAAAGCCGAAAATAACACAGGTGTCAGGATTCTATGTCTTCAAATTAGTTACTTGGGACGTTAGCTAAACCATTAGCATTAACAGTCTGTTAGCTGACGGTAGTTGATTGTGCACTTTTTAAATGCCTAGTAACGTTTGCAACGCGTTAAGACTCGTGCAGTTAGTACTTAGTTTATAGTGTTGTTACAGTGCTGAACTACACTATAATAAACCTAATAAATCACTTTGTATGATTTTAAGTGTACAGATAATATTACTAAGAAATGAACATAGAGAAGTTTGTAAATGCTTTTAATACTTCCTACGAGACAATTCACCTTTATGTCTTATTTATACACATATCTCTACATTAATTAAATGTGGACGTTAACCTGCAAGTTGCTCTTAAAATAGTAAGCCCACCAACAACCCAGGGAAAACCCTGCATTTGTGCCACTGTGTTTAAGCTACTTTAGTATTCTGTTAACTACATATTTTAAATATGAAATTAAAAACAGTATTTTTATTTCAGGAAAATGGTCACATGTCAAGGAGGGCTGCTGAGGTTGAGAGAGTCTCAGTGTCCAACAGTGAAGACCCGGATATTGTAGATAACAGTATCTGCCTACATGCACATCAGGATGGGTTTTCCATATTCTTGTTCATGATAGTAGCAGCAAGTTTGATATTCAGTACATTGCTTTACAACCACATCCACAGAATGTTACTGTTTTTGTAGCCCCAGATAAATACATATTCTAAATCATTTCATTCTAGGACTATGCTGTAAAAGAGAAAATTGCAACAAGGCCTGGATCTCGAAAACTTGAAGTAAGTGCTAGTTGATTTTTGAAGAATAGATTGTGTTTTAAATATGTAAAACAACTCACTTCTTTACAGTTTTGGTGCTGACAATGTCTTTTCATCCATCCATTCATCCACCTTTGTGCCCGCCTGCCCATCTATGTATGCTTAAAGCCCTGACTGTTTTCAACTTCTGTTGGGTGTGTTACTACGGGGTAAATGCTAAACCTTGTACTGATTGCATAGCTGCTGATATAAATTATTTGATTCTTTTTCAGTCTACTAGCGAATCAGACGGGCCATGCCGATCAATCTTAAGGCAGTCTGAGCTACTAAAATAATGAAATTAAAAAAAGATCTGTCTGTGTCAGTGCATTAGTGCAGATGAAGGTAAGTCATGTTTTTCAGCAATAAATATTTTTTGCACCATAAGAATTAATGGTAAGATCACAAAGTTCTTATATCTCGTCATATATTGAGCACTCAAACAACAGATTATATTTTAAAAATAAAATACACGGTACTTTGTCTGTCACTTTAATTTCTGCTTAAGATCAATCTTTTGAACATGTATAAACATATGTTTGCATTTATATATTGATACGCTCACCAAGTATATGCTTTATGATACATCAGATGTAATGCATTGCTGATCAAATATTTTAGGGTCCCTGTAGCTTAGAGGTGATGGCGGCAAATGTTTGATTATTTATTTTATTTATTTATTTATTTTTGCATTTTTAAAGGTGGTCGAACATATTTTTCCCATGGAGGAGGTCCAGAAAGTGTACTTCACCAGCAAATTCAACAATGTGGACAAGCTAGGAAAACAAGAGGTGTAATTCATGTCACAATTCACACCCCCACACACACACAAAGACATAGGACACACCCAAGCACCCAATACTGCCATAATTAAATGCATAGTGAATGATTATAAATTAGATTTTTTCATTATATATGTATAGAGTTTATATATAAATTTATACCACAATACATTATTCAGTTATATAATTGTATATATTACTGTATAATAAAAATATATTATTGTATAATTACCATCGTAAAATAAATTATTAAGTGTAATATAATTATTTTATTATATAACAAATACAATCTATTACTATTATTTTCTATATTACTATTATTATAGTACATTTAACATTACAATATAGAATGCCAAGTAAATGTGTTATCAGTTTACCATTTAGAAGGAATCCTTACCTGTTGTTTTTGTGCATGTTTGAAATTATACCGTTGCTTAATAAATGGAGTTGTGAGATCTATACATTGTATTGTATTGTATAATGTCAAAGTGCAGTAATTACAGTCAAAGTAAACTGTGAAGTTCAGAGTAAAACTGTTTACCAAGTTTACAGTGGAACTGTTAAACTTCACAGTAAAATAATCAATCAGGTTTACAGTTTTACTATGAAATTGTTTATAGTAGAACTGTGAAATAATTCATGGTCAAACTGAAAGTTCGTAGTGGAACTGTCAATTAGATTACTTTGAAATTTCACAGTAGAACCATGAAGTGGCCAAATTACCATCAATTCATAGTAGAACTGTAAAATAATTCAGTTTTACTATGAAATTGTTTATAGTAAAACTGTGAAATAATTCATGGTTTTACTGTGAAAGTTTATAGTGGAACTGTCAACTAGATTACTATGAAAGTTCACAGTAGAACCATGAAGTGGCCAAATTACCATCAAAAGTTCATAGTAGAACTGTAAAATATTTCACAGTTTTACTATGAAATTTCGCAGTAAATTTTTTCCTGGGTAATGGTGTAATTATTAACCTTTGTGCTCAATTCTTCATTAAAAACATGTCTTTTGTGGTTCCATGGTGTAATTGTTAGCACTCTGGACTCTGAATCCAGCAATCTGAGTTCAAATCTCAGTGGAACCTGGCTTTATTTAGGTAAAAACACTGTTATCAATGCTGAGAAGACAATAGTGTTTCACATATGACTGCTCTATGCCAAATTAGACACAAAATGGCAAGTCATTGTTTACAGCGAAATCTACATGCCAACTGCGTCCTGAACTTAATGCCATTTTCCAACAGTGGAACGTTTTGTTGTGATTTTGATACTTGGGTGGCAATGTTTAACTAAAATTACTTTTATTTAGTGTTTAAAACTTCTAAATTACCTCAGTTTTTTCAACTGATTTCAATTAATTATATCAATCACGTAAGTTTAAATATAAATAACTTGAGATGTAAAAGTAAAGTGCAGTTGTGTGTATTTTTTGCTTTATTTACTCAGCAAATGCTGAATCATTACGTTTAGTGTTTGTGGTGTTGAGTTTCCATGGTGTAATGGTTAGCACTCTGGCCTCTGAATCCAGCAATCTGAGTTCAAATCTCGGTGGGACCTTACTGCTTTTATTTGGGGCCCGGTGTGAGGTCCAAGATTGAGAAACATTAGCAGTTTCAGGATGGTAGCATTCAGTGCATGTGCAGTACAACAGAGAGTTTAGAGTCACCTTAAATGACATGTTAATTTCCATCCATTCATCCAGCCTGAATATCATAATAGCACTAGTAGTGTTATAGTGTTCCACATGTGACTGCTCCATCCCAAAATATAATCGCAAATCATTGTTTACAGCGCCATCTAACAGCCAACTTGCTCTTAAATGACTAATTAATAACTTTTGGGCTTAAGTAAGCCCTCACTGTGTGGTTCCATGGTGTAATGGTTAGCACTCTAGACTTTGAATCCAGCGATCCAAGTTCAAATCTCGGTGGAACCAGGTTTTATTTAGGTAAAAACACTGTTATCAATGCTGAGTAGAGAATAGTGTTCCACATGTGACTGTTCTATGCTGAATTGTAACACCAAAAGGCAAATCATTGTTTACAGCGCCATCTACCTAAAGGTTTAGAAACATTAGCAGTATCAGGATTGTAGCGTTCAGCGCATGTGCAAGTACAACAGAGCGCTTGTGGGGTGTAGACCACGATTACTTGTGCTAGTTGTGTCGACCAAGCAGATCACCATTCAGGAAGGTATATCAGTGCCAAAATACGAGCCAGTTTGTTCAGTACAACTTTATAAGCCAACAGCAGCGAATAAACTTAAGAGTCACCTTAGATTACATGTTAACTTCCATCTATCCATCCAGCTTAATTAAATACCATAAACACTACGTACAAAACATGTTGTACAGAGATCGTTCCCATCTAGTGGTGCTAGATAAATTACAGCTTGTTGCTTGGGTACAGATTTGTGACATTATTATTAAATTGCTGTTGTTGTGTTTGTTGTTATTTTTTAACTGTTCATGTTTTTGAGTGTAAAACCATAAACAGCACCATCTATAAATAAATAAATTGTGCTTCCACTTGAGATTTTTGTTTACGTGAACAATGTCTGAAATTTGACGAGCTTCATTAGTTTGTTATATGTGTTAAGATGATGAATGAACCTAAACACTTGCTTTTAAATTTTAAGTTTTTATTTATTTATTTTAGTTTCAATACAATGTGACACCGGCAAGATAAAGAAAGAAAAAATTAAGTGTGTCAAGTGTTTTTGTAACATGTGGTAGATCTGCAATGGCGACTGTTTTTGGTATACAGGAAAGAAAACGCAGAATGCAGGTGAAAATGTGTTATTTGGCAACCAGCACTGTGTAAATATTGGACAGAACACATGATGGGTTATTTTAACTTGTTGGGTTGTGCAGTGTAACCATTGTGCTGGATTAAATAAATGTAGGAAAATACAGCATTAAAGCATAATCTCAATAAAATACGCTACAATTTAACACTATAATACAATACAGTGACAGTAAGTCTGTGTCTGTTTCTGTTACGAATTCTGAATTGTGTTTGTTTGTAAACTGTGAATTAGTTCTTAATCACAGATGTTTCATTGGATGGTACACATGGGTCACATGACTTGCTAAGGTTTACCTCAGGCTATACCACTGTTCTTCTGCAATCATTAATTCTGGCTTTATTTCACCTAATGAACGTGGCATGACCTTTATTCAATCAATTTTGTCAATGGCAAAAATAAATAAATAAATAAAAAGAGAACTGCTGTGTAATTTAGTGAATTCTTGTACTGCACATGGCAGAAGACTAAAAGAAATGTAGAGCTATATACTTTTATTCTACACGGTCATGTATTTTTCTTTTAAGAATAAATAACTGTTTGTTTATTTGTTTATTAGAATTTTACCGTCATGTTTTACACTTTTGGTTACATTCATGACAGGAACGGTAGTTTATCTTCACACAAGGTTCATCAGTTCACAAGGTTACATCAAACACAGTCTTGAACGATTTAGTGTCTCCAATTCACCTCACTTGCATGTCTTTGGACTGTGGGAGGAAACCGGAGCACCCGGAGTAAACCCACGCAGACACGGGGAGAACATGCAAACTCCACACAGAAAGGACCCGGACCACCCCACCAGGGGATCAAACCCAGGACCTTCTTGCTGTGATGCGACAGTGCTACCCACTTAGCCACCGTACCACCCAGAATAAATAACTGAAGGGCTGTCAGTGTAGAATCGGGTATGTGGGTATATGCCCTGCCTTTGTACGTAGGCCGGTTAGCTCAGTTGGTTAGAGCGTGCTGCTAATAACGCCAAGGTTACAGGTTCTATTCCTGTACGGGCCACACCCACTTTTTCTTTTATTACAGTTTAAAGTTGCATAAAACAAATGTTTGTACAAATAATATAAAACCAAGGTACAAAATAAACATTTCACTTATTTTAATTTATTTCTAGCACCACTAGATGGTGACGATGTCTGTACAACATTCTGAACTTCACTTTAAAAGTCAGTTGAATGTGTTTTACTGTAGTAAGAATGAAAGTATGAGCTGATCTTTGTCTCATTGTGTAGCTTTGATGAAGAAAAAGCCGCTGGGTCAGTGTGTAACAGGAGGTTTGGAGTGAAGGTGGGTGTGTGTGGATAAAAGCTTCCAGCACCTGGTATTCCCAGGCGGACTCCCATCCAAGTACTAACCAGGCTCGACCCCGATTAGCTTCCGAGATCGGGTGTTCTCAGGGTGGTGTGGCCGTAAGCAAGAGACTCTGTAAACAAGCTGCTTCTTATAGACGTCCGTCGTTCAGCCTTTCACTCCGCTGTGTGGCGTCTTTTACTTTCTCTGTTCTACACGCAGCTTTTCAAATAAAAGATCCTGAAACAGAGACAAAACACACAGAGAACCACACACACCGCTCAGCTGCTGCTGCTGATCCTCTTTCACCTGCATTTAGTACAAAAACACCTTCATTAGGATTTATATGAACTGGGTTTTATGCACTAGAAGATGGTAGGATAATTAAACGTAAATATAAATATTTCTTTTAACAAAGGAGTTTAGCTACCACTAATTTGGTCTATAGATAAACACAAAGAACAAAGACTCATGATGATAGAACAATGCAACACTGTTCAGTCCACAGCCCTCCATTCACACCATCTCATGTACATTCTGGTTGAGGACGGTTCATTATTTGCTAAGTGGAAATCATCTAAAAACTAGAATTTTGGAGTGTAGACCTAGAAGTGTTAAAGTAAGAGGCTATTCATTTATGAAAACTTTGCAAACACCATAAAGACCAGGGTAAAATTCTTCCACTTGAAAGTAAAAGTTGTTCTGTGTTTATTAAAGTAGATTAAACTTGAATAAAGAATAAAAACAGATTCAGATCTGAGGTTGGTACATTACACCACATTACATTTAATGATTAATTATCATATTCATACCATCATGTACATTTGATAATTTAAGTAGAACAGTTCAAGTGGATATTAGTAGAAAAAAAGTACACATAGCTTTTTCTGTACATGCAGTAGTGGAGTATCATTTTATTTTCTCCTCTGAATGCGCTGGTGTTTTTCAAGACGACTCCAGTCACAAAAACTATTTAAAATGCTGCTTTCAGTAAAACTTCATCTGCACTATAAGCAGCAGTATGGGTCATCCTCTTATGTGAATGCGCTGGTGTGGTGTACTTAAATAATATTCCTTTCACTAAAGCTCTTTTCAGACAGTGAACGGTGATATTACTTCTCTCCTGTGTGAATGAGCTGGTGTTGTTGGAGAACATAATGTGCAATAAAACACTTCCCACACTTTTAACAGTGATGTAGTTTCTCTATGTGAATACGCTGATGCCGTTTGCAATTATTTTCATGAGCAAAAATCTTTCCACACACTGAGCAGTAATACGGATTCTCTCCTGTGTGAATACGCTGGTGTACTTTAAGGTCACTACTTTGAATAAAACTCTTTCCACACTCAGTGCAGTTATACGGTTTCTCTCCTGTATGAACACGCTGGTGTTTTTGAAGTTGACTCTGTTGAGCAAAACTCCTCCCACACTCTGTGCAGTGATACGGTTTCTCTCCTGTGTGAATACGCTGGTGTTGTTGGAGATTACTCTGCTTAATAAAACTCTTCCCACACTCTGAACAGTGATATGGCTTCTCTCCTGTATGAATGCGCTGGTGTTGTTTGAGATTACTCTGTGTAGTAAAACTCTTCCCACACTCTGAGCAGTGATATGGCTTCTCTCCTGTATGAATGCGCTGGTGTTGTTTGAGATTACTCTGTGTAGTAAAACTCTTCCCACACTCTGAGCAGTGATATGGCTTCTCTCCTGTATGAATGCGCTGGTGTTGTTGGAGATTACCCTGCATAGTAAAACTCTTCCCACACTCTGAGCAGTGATGAAAGTTCTTCATGTTTATGCTTTGATAAGACTGTAGAAACTGTTTCCTTGGAAAGCAACAGAAACAAAGAAACAAGTCGATTAATTAGAATTACTTTTACTACATTAATACCACAATAATATTAAACTCATCACCTAGTAATTAAAACATTAAATTCACTTCACATCTAAGTGAGAATCTGAATTCAAAGAACATCAGGATAAAATACTTATAAATACTGCAGATATTAATAATTAAATAACTATAAATAACTTGATATAAATAAAGATATAAGAGATCTGACTTTCTCAACATCAGTCCTGCACCAAGCAAATCTAATCCAGTTCATGACAGGACTAATAATTAGCTCACAAGTGTAAATCTTTGGTGTGCTGGGAGTAAAAAAGGCTTCATAAATCACCACAATTATGAGCATAAAGCTATTTTAAACTGTCTGAATATATTAACCTAATAATATTAAATAACATAATAAAATAAAAAGAACAACAAATGCAACATAAATGTAAAAGAAACAAACAAGAAAACCCTTTACCTTCCTGTTAGAATCCTGGCAGTCACTTTAACAAAGCTGGTGTCTCGAGCAGGTCGTTTCTAATGAAGAACGTGCAGAAGATCCTTCTTACCAAGTGACTCAGCTAAAGGTCTAGAGTTTAGTCCTTAAATAGAGCTGAGGACAAAGACCCAAGACCAGATAAAAACTCTGCATTGGTCAATCATCAGACAACCATTCACACCTTCTTGTGTGAAGTACTAGCTCATTATCTATGGAACGTGTGCAAATGAACTAGGTGGAGCCACAAAGCATGATGGGTGAAGTCAAACTACACCTATTTATCTCAGCAGAGAAGTTATTTACATTTAATCCTAAACACAAACAAAGAATTGAAAGGCTATTCCGTAAAGTGAAATGACATGAACTTAGATAAAGCGTTTATGATAAGAATCTAAGTCATGTAAAATGCTGTATGTATATTTGTGTGAATTAGTTTCTACTGTATATGAGGAACAATAAGAAAACTATAAGAGGAAACACCCACCTATAGATTTATCTGTATTCATGGTGTAGAAATATGTGAACTGTTGGATTTACTGAAGCACTTTCTACATTCTGAGCAGTGATACGAGCTCACTGAGGAAACATAAAGATTAATAAAGGGAAGGAAACAAAACCTGAAAACCTTCACATGCTAAAACTAGCAGACCTTGTTAATAGATATGTGAGCGCAAATCCTCATTAAAAACATTTTGTATGGTTTGCAATGAAAGCTTTTAGACAGCCGTGACACATTTTGAAAGTAGCCTGAAGCTGAAACTAGCCCAGAATCCAGGGGGTCACAGATACTGTTGAAATGGAAAATGAACGATCAGTGTACTACTAGTGAATCTTTTATTATTAATAATAATATACTTTCATTTTACATTCCGATTGATACTTTTTTTGTGTTGTATTTTGTTTACATTGGTATTACAGCTAGGAATATTTTATCATTAAACTTTTTATCATTTTATTTATTATATTATATTATATTATAAACATTTTAGTTTTTATAATTTTTTATAATTTTATAATAGATCATATAAAAAACATTTAATAATAACACTTTAAATACTGAAAGCTCCGAATTTCACTTCACTTCTACCCTTTTCTGTTCTTCTCCTCTCCAATCTTCTTTATTAACTAATGATTTATGAATAGAATTTCAGGTTACATGAAGAACTATTTTAAATTAGGCAGATGCTATCTGAACCCTGGTGTAAACAGCAAAGTGTACAGTTTGCACCCTGTTGTAAATGCTATTTAAACCCAGGTCCATTAACACCATGTTTTACGGTACAGATCACATGGTCTATGCTAAAAGTTTTATGCACATCTAAACCCTATTTTTTGGTACACTTCAACTTTATAATAAAGGTCTTTTATATTGTCACATTTCTAGAATGTATTTAGAAATGATACATCAGAATGTCTTGATATTAACTGAGTGTAAACTACAGATGGTGTACTATCATTATGAAGTAGAATTGTTCTGTGGAAACAAGATCATTCCTTTTAATAACAATAACAATTCATGTAATCAAGATTATTTTATTTAATAACAATCTAAAATAAAACAGAAATGAGCTTAGATTATATTTTAGCTGACTTTAAATTAAAGTAAAATCATATTAAATCTACAGATAAATCTATAGGTGGGTGTTTCCTCTTATAGTTTTCTTATTGTTCCTCATATACAGTAGAAACTAATTCACACAAATATACATACAGCATTTTACATGACTTAGATTCTTATCATAAAAGCTTTATCTAAGTTCATGTCATTTCACTTTACAGAATAGCCTTTCAATTCCTTGTTTGTGTTTAGGATTAAATGAGTGTGGAAACAAGTTTGCTGAACATAGTATCCTTCAAAAACACCAGCGTATTCACACAGGAGAGAAACCTTATCACTGCTCAGAGTGTGGGAGGAGTTTTTCTCACAGTAGTGCTCTTAAAGTACACCAGCGTATTTACACAGGAGAGAAGCCGTATCACTGCTCAGTGTGTGGGAGGAGTTTTGCTCAACAGGGTCACCTTCAAAATCACCAGCGTATTCACACAGGAGAGAAACCGTATTACTGCTCAGAGTGTGGAAAGATTTTTGCTCATGAAAATAATCTCAAACGGCATCAGCGTATTCACATAGAGAAACTACATCACTGTTAAGAGTGTGGGAAGTGTTTTATTGCACATTATGTTCTCCAACAACACCAGCGCATTCACACAGGAGAGAGGTCATATCACCATTGTTGTGGGAATTCAAAATAACCCTTAAAGATTGACACAGACAACCGGGATAGTGATAAAAGCAAATCATCAATTTATTACTCAGCTGAGGGCCAACCTCAATGCAAACCGCTCACACAGCTTTACAGAGAGAGAGGGCCCCTCCTGTCTGCCCTATCACAGTATTTATACCCCACTTTACTGCCCCTTCAGGCTAACTCTTCTCAGCGACCCAACTCAAGGTCAACTTTCCACATCAAACTTGCTTATCATCCTACAAGAATAGTTAGTTTGTTAGAAACATGGCGTACCTCCACAAGAATGCACCCGTATCAAAACTGCGCATGCACCCCCGCACACACCATCCCGACACCCATGCATTCCCACGGAAGCAAGAAGCCCATGCCAAGGTCAACATATCTCTGCCCCTAAGTAACCTTCCAAAAGTCTCTTCTACCTCTGCTAATTGAACTAAGAAAGCAGAAACGTATAAGTTTGATGCAAATAACTAATAAAATATAAAATTTCCATTCACAATCCTTCCTCTTGTCCTTCCTGGACAACACTAACAAAATTTTATATACTAAATATACCCTTGTCAGAGGTTTAAGGTATTGTTATCATAGAGTAATCACACCTAAAAAAAAAAAAAAATAGTATGAAATGAATATACTGTTTTTGCTAGGAATATTTCTGAGAATATCACTAAGAATAGATTCCCCTCTTTTGTGACTTTATGTCACAAACCCATAAGTGATTAATAAAGTCTTAATATAAATGTTCCATGCTATCTACTTGTTTATCCTGTCATCCCCCATGGGTGGACGAAAAAAACCCTCAGGCTCATTCGAGAATCCTCACGAGCTAATTAGCAACCAATTTCCAATTTAGGGAAAATACCACACCCTACCCATCTTACCAACCAACCTACCTGATGTGATAGTGTACTCAACACCACAGGTTCAGCACAGGATGACTTACATAAAAAATATATATACAGTGTATCACAAAAGTGAGTACACCCCTCACATTTCTGCAAATATTTCATTATATCTTTTCATGGGACAACACTATAGACATGAAACTTGGATATAACTTAGAGTAGTCAGTGTACAACTTATATAGCAGTGTAGATTTACTGTCTTCTGAAAATAACTCAACATACAGCCATTAATGTCTAAATGGCTGGCAACATAAGTGAGTACACCCCACAGTGAACATGTTCAAATTGTGCCCAAAGTGTCAATATTTTGTGTGACCACCATTATTATCCAGCACTGCCTTAACCCTCCTGGGCATGGAATTCACCAGAGCTGCACAGGTTGCTACTGGAATCCTCTTACACTCCTCCATGATGACATCACGGAGCTGGTGGATGTTAGACACCTTGAACTCCTCCACCTTCCACTTGAGGATGCGCCACAGGTGCTCAATTGGGTTTAGTCCATCACCTTTACCTTCAGCTTCCTCAGCAAGGCAGTTGTCATCTTGGAGGTTGTGTTTGGGGTCGTTATCCTGTTGGAAAACTGCCATGAGGCCTAGTTTTCGAAGGGAGGGGATCATGCTCTGTTTCAGAATGTCACAGTACATGTTGGAATTCATGTTTCCCTCAATGAACTGCAGCTCCCCAGTGCCAGCAACACTCATGCAGCCCAAGACCATGATGCTACCACCACCATGCTTGGCTGTAGGCAAGATACAGTTGTCTTGGTACTTCTCACCAGGGCGCCGCCACACATGCTGGACACCATCTGAGCCAAACAAGTTTATCTTGGTCTCATCAGACCACAGGGCATTCCAGTAATCCATGTTCTTGGACTGCTTGTCTTCAGCAAACTGTTTGCGGGCTTTCTTGTGCGTCAGCTTCCTTCTGGGATGACGACCATGCAGACCGAGTTGATGCAGTGTGCGGCGTATGGTCTGAGCACTGACAGGCTGACCTCCCACGTCTTCAACCTCTGCAGCAATGCTGGCAGCACTCATGTGTCTATTTTTTAAAGCCAACCTCTGGATATGACGCCGAACACGTGGACTCAACTTCTTTGGTCGACCCTGGCGAAGCCTGTTCCGAGTGGAACCTGTCCTGGAAAACCGCTGTATGACCTTGGCCACCATGCTGTAGCTCAGTTTCAGGGTGTTAGCAATCTTCTTATAGCCCAGGCCATCTTTGTGGAGAGCAACAATTCTATTTCTCACATCCTCAGAGAGTTCTTTGCCATGAGGTGCCATGTTGAATATCCAGTGGCCAGTATGAGAGAATTGTACCCAAAACACCAAATTTAACAGCCCTGCTCCCCATTTACACCTGGGACCTTGACACATGACACCAGGGAGGGACAACGACACATTTGGGCACAATTTGGACATGTTCACTGTGGGGTGTACTCACTTATGTTGCCAGCTATTTAGACATTAATGGCTGTGTGTTGAGTTATTTTCAGAAGACAGTAAATCTACACTGCTATACAAGCTGTACACTGACTACTCTAAGTTATATCCAAGTTTCATGTCTATAGTGTTGTCCCATGAAAAGATATAATGAAATATTTGCAGAAATGTGAGGGGTGTACTCACTTTTGTGATACACTGTATATAAAAAAAAACTACTCAAACAACATTAAATCATCAAAAACTTCTATCAACTTGATTGATAAGATGATCAAAACAAAAACTCTCAGTCAAAAGAAACTCAATAGGTAAATAAAAACTATTTACATTAATTATTTAACACTTTAGTTATTTTCATAAACAGTAATACTGATACCTAATTCTCGAACACCTGTCTAAGAATTTAGCTATCTTTTCCCCAATTCAACCTATCTAAGCCACATCCAATCTTAGACATGCTAACATACAATACACCATGTGTCAATAATAGGCTTTCATTTTCATCAGACTTTGAAATTTCTAGGTTAGGTGAGCCTTTGCCATTTTTGACGTATGTTGGTGCTCGGAGTGCGGGCACGCCCAATCAGCACTCGTCCCACCTCACCGAGGCTTAGAAACACCCTTCCTCTATAGATTATCTAGTCTACAACAATTTTCTGCAACACAGGTGTTATCCCCAGGTCTCACTCTCAGTCTCTGGATCTCCCACATGTTCCAAAGATCACTTCGCTGATCCTGTTAAATCAGATAAAACTCACACACAAGCTCACAGTTGACTCTTTCACTAGTTACTGAGGTGAAAATCTGTCTCATTAAATGTTCTGGATTTTGGTTCAAGATGTACTTTATTACACAGTGTTCAAGGTTTTTTTTTTTTTTTCAGTTCGATCAATCAGCTATTTCACACCGTCCAATGTCAGTCGGCTCAATGACGTCCTCTTCTTTTATCAGGTACCCCTCTCCTGGGTCAACACGTTTAGGTGACTTTTATGCAAAAACTCTGTTGTTTTTGTGTGGTTTTGGGCAAAATGACAAGCTCACATTGCCCCTTTAATCTTGCTCTGTGTTGTGTGTCAGGGCTGGTTTCAGTTGATTCCTCCTCTCTCTGGTTCTCAGTTGGTTCAGGTACTCTTCTGCAATGGCTATCGTGGATCCACGTGGCTCTTTCAGCAACCTTGACGACGGTGTGTGCCGTTAGGAGCACTTGGAATGGATCTAGCCACCTCTTGGCTTTCCAGCTTTTTCTCCCGAAGTCTTTTCTGAACTCTTTCACCATCACTCAGTAACCTGGATTTCAGATCATGTAGATAGGTACTCCTTGGTCCTGGAAGGAAGTCTTTCACCTGCTTGTGAACTTCACACAAAACACAGGACAGGTTTCGCAATAACTTAACATTTCACTCACACTCATCCGTGAGTGGCCTTGGAGTTTCTCTGGGCCTGATTCCTGCTTTTGGAGGTCTTGCCAAATAGTATCTCAAAAGGGCTTAGGTTTGTTCTTCCCTTATTCTGGTTCTCATATACATTATTATCACTGGCTGGGCCTTAACCCATGTCAGACCAGTATCTGAACGACATTTTGTCAATTTGTGTTTGTGTGTGCCATTTTCTTGCTCCACAGCCCCACAGGCTGGGTGATGGGCGCACTGTTGTTTTAAATCAATAAATCACATACTCACGACCTGCTGTAATGCTTTGTTGACAAATGGAGTACCATTGTCATTGCCAATTCTTTCACAGATCCCCCACTTTTGGATTATGTCAGTGCTTTTGCTACCGCACTTGCATCCTGTTTTTAATGTCCCACCCTCAGTTGGGAATGCTTCAATCCATTTGGAGAACATATCAATGAAATCAATCTGTAGATGCTGAAATGGTCAATCAGCCGATGGTTTGGCACTTTAAGGAGTTTTAATTCCCCTACTAACTTTATTTATTTTGCAAATCATGCAGCATTCACAAAATTTTTGGGAGTAAATAGTTAAGCTAGTTAAGCCCTTAGTGTACCAATGTCTTGAGATACTACCATGCATCCCTCCTTTTTGGCACATGGTCTCGACCATGTGTCAAATTATCATAATCTAGAAAAAAAATTTTGGGGAAGACACGGCTTACCAGTTGGACCATACCAAACCTCATCCTTTTTGTTACACCCAGCTCGCTTCCACTCGGCCTTTTCTTCCGCCTTGGCGAAGGACTGGATGGCTGTCAGGTCAGCTGAAACAAAAATCATTTTTTGCACAACACAAAATATTTATCTACTGTACATTTCACTGCTGCCTTTTCTTTCTCGGCCATGTC